>NC_091161.1:1110247-1158730 GCF_040958095.1 Procambarus clarkii | reverse complement strand
TACCAGACAAATTTATTATCAGCTGTTAGTCCTGACATGTCATAAATTTTATGATATATTAATTGACTTCTGCTAAGATTGTTTGGATAAGTAAAAGTAATATGAGAATCATCGATATTATTATTATAATATAATTTATCAGCTATAAATAATTGTCTTGCTAGATTAAATCTCAGGGGAAAATAATATAATCCAGGGTTTTTTTAATGTTAAACTTCTCATTATTTATATGTTCGATTTGTATGTTAATTGAAAGTTTATCCTTTTTATTCATCTTTTTTTTTATACAAAAACATACACACACACTTACACACACACACAAAGACACAAAGACACACACACACACACACAAAGACACAAACACTTACACACACAAAGACACACACACACACACTTACACACACACACTTACACACACAAAGACACACACACACACACACAAAGACACCAAGACACACACACTTACACACACAAAGACACACACACACGCACACAAAGACACACAAAGACACACACCCACACACACACAAAGACACACAAAGACACACACCCACTCACACACAAAGACACACACACTTACACACACAAAGACACACACACACACAAAGACACACAAAGACACACACACACACAAAGACACACAAAGACACACACCCACACACACACAAAGACACACAAAGACACACACACACACACACAAAGACACACACACACACACACACACACACACACACACAAAGACACACACCCACACACACACAAAGACACACAAAGACACACACCCACACACACACAAAGACACACACACTTACACACACAAAGACACACACACACACAAAGACACACAATGACACCAAGACACACACACTTACACACACAAAGACACACACACACGCACACGCAGACACACACACACACACACACACACAAAGACACAAAGACACAAAGACACACACACATAAACACACATAAAGACACACACACAACGACGCACACACACACACTTACACACACACACACACACTTACACACACATAAAGACACACACACACACAAAGACACACACACACACACAAAGACACACACAAAGACACAAAGACACACACAAAGACACAAAGACACACACAAAGACACAAAGACACACACACACAAAGACACACACACACAAAGACACACACACACAGACACAAAGACACACACAAAGACACACACACACACAAAAACACAAAGACACACACACACAAAGACACAAAGACACACACACACACAAAGACACACACACAAAGACACACACACACACACACACACACACACACACAAAGACACAAAGACACACACACACAAAGACACAAAGACACACACACAAAGACACACACACACACACACACACACACACACACAAAGACACAAAGACACACACACACACACACACACACACACACACACACACACACACACACACACACACACACACACACACACACACACACACACAGGAATCCCAAAAGTTCACCAAAACTCTTATTATACTCACTTTACATTTTTTTTCTTAAACTAGTTGGGAGAGGTACAGTCTTTGATATGATTGGGAACGGCATTCAACATTTTAAGACCCTTGATTTGAAGAGCAGCATTTCTGGTTTGATTAAGTTGAACTCTTGGGAACCGAATGATATCTAGGGGCAGTGTAACAGCACATCATTCTTTTTTTTTTTTTTTTAGATATGGTATCTCATCCATAAAAAATATTTTGTGGAAAAAAATGGGGTTGACCACCAGCCTGTGGTCAGTGGGGACCCTGTGGTGGACCATAAGCCGGTGGTGGACCATAAGCCGGTGGTGGACCATTCATTGGCTTATTAGGCAAATCAGATCTTGAATAGTTTCCCAAATAAGACATCAAATTTTATTTATAACTCCAAATTTTGTATTGTTTTTTTTTTAATTAAGGCAAAAAAAAAGAAGAGAATCAATTAATTCTTTATGGATTTATATATTTTTCCAAATTTTATTGCAAAATAAAACTTATAAACCTTTCTATATAATATAAAATTTTTGATGTTTAAGTTTTGTTAATTTTATAAACATAATTTTATTTATCATAGATATTAAATATATAATATTATTAATTTTATGTATAATTTTTTATTTATATTTAAAATAAAAAAAACAAAATATACATTTTGATTAAAATATTCATAGTTACTTTATAATTTGAGATAAAATTTAAGAAAACTGAAATAATATTTTCCCCTTTATAGTTAAATTCGATATTTTATATAAAAATAAAACAAACAAAAAGTCACTCAAAGTCATTTTATATATTATTTATTTATTTTATAAACATTTATTTTAAATAAAATTAATAAAAAACTGAAAAAATATATATATATATTCTTTTTATTAAACAAATATTTCATCACTACTTTCATAATCACTACTTCCATATTCTTTGTAGTCGTTACTTGCCTCTGTATCATAATTATAATCTATATTATCACTATTTTCATCATTAATCCATTTGAAGAACGAACAATACATGCCAACTTCAAAATCCCTAAATACAAAATAATAATAATGACTTACAAATGCTAATAACATTATGGGAGTAATAACTTTGCGAATACCAATTTGGATATAATAATATTCATCGAATAATTTAAACCAAGAAGTTGGTAAAATGTTTCCATAAACATCTAAAAATTGTACTTGAATACAACATTTTTCCTGATCATAAAGAATATTCATTGAACCTCGTTCTTTGAAACATCGAAATTTTAAATTTGATATAACAATATGATATTGATTATTTTCCTTATTTGTTATGTTTAAAAAGTATGGTTTATCTCCATATATAAAATGAACTGCATCTTCAATTTTTGATTGTGACATCTTAGGTTTGAAGCTTTTCTTCAGAACAGATAAAATATAATTCCATCGGTAATTTTCATTACAAAAACATTTCCCATATAAATTACATAAGGGATACTCATCATCACTTAATGCACAATAGAGATAGTAGGCAGCCGTTGCTACAAAATTATTACTTTTGCTTATACTCTGAAACAACTCACGTCCTGTATTATCAAAATATTGAACTGAAGGAGGATTGTTTGAAACAATTTTTAGCGATCCAGTATGGTAAGACGAAGGTATACCATCTCCTATTATTTCTTTCTTACATCCATTACAAAATTTCACGTTTAAGATTCTCAAAACCATAACGGACTCTTCCGGTGTTGTTGTGTGTACTGACAAAGACCATATCGGATGTTTTAAATTGTCTCTCCCATATATTCTTTCAAGAAAAGTGGTTACATTTCCTACTGTAAAAAAGGAAAATTTGAATTTTTGTTTAGTCATTTGTTCAAAATAATCCATTCGAAAATTTGTATTACAGAGACATTTAATGCCATAATTTTCAAAACAAGTTGTAACGTTATCATATAACATTATTTTTTCTGTGAGGATTTGTATTTTGAAGACATATATTCTTCCACTAGCTGAGTAATTTTATGAGTGTTGGATACAACTCGTAATATCCGTTTATGTAATGGCTCATCTTTTTTAATATCAGGGAAAAAGAAAATTGGAATATTAATAAATAAAATGTTAATTTTACCACTCCCACTCCCATTTTCTAAGAACTGTGCAACATTATTTATATTAGGAGAGTAATCACAGACTGAATGGGAATCCAATTTCATAATAAATTTCCTTTTCAATTTTATGAGTAAGTATTGTACAAATAATTGTAAGTCTTCTACACTATTATTTTCAAAGGTAACATCATCATCATTCTTATCAACATTAATAATATTATGATGATGATAGTTGGTTAGAACAATTGTTCCTAAAGGTAAAGCAGGAGGATAAAAGTGTAATTTTTTGAAATAAGATAATGGGATTTCTATACTACCATCAGAGTTACATGCAAACATTATTTAGTTTTGTTTTTAATATTGAGTGAATTCATAAATCGATTAAAAAAATTTTCGGTATTTTCGTAATCAATCAAATCAGTCTTGGATACAAATTTTGCCTTTAAAATTACCTTTGCACATCCACGTTCAATATCTTCCAAATTTGAACATGGATATGTTCCTTTATGTATTTCAATATTATTTTTATCAATCTTACACTTCATCCAAATAGATAATTCTTGTTTTTCCTCATCAAAATGGGGATCCGGACACGCTGTACACGGAAAATGTTTATTGTCATGTAAGTTAGTATACATAGGACCGCAGTTACATAGACCATTAGAATAACCTGGAGCTGTAATTACACCAGATGGTAAATGTACCAGACAAGGATCGCGGAAACAGGCTGAACGTGAGATATCTGGATTAGAAATATATCCAGGGGAACATCGACATATATATTTTTCTTGTTCTTTTAATGGTATAAAAAAGTCTTGGGGGGTCATTTGAGTAAGGTCCACTACTTCATCCTGCCCATTGGTAATTTTAACCAAAGTTCCTCCTGGTTCACATGCAGTTAATCTATTTGTAGTTGCGTTATAAAGACCTGGTAGGTAGGATTTACACTTCCATCGATCTTCTTCAAATGAATACTGTAGAAAACCCCATACTGGGTCACAGAATTTTTCTTCTGGTTGTTTCCAAAGACAGTATGTGCATCCTGGTTTGAGGATTCCACCTCCATAATAATATTTTATATTGCTAGTAGAAGATGATATAGGTATTACGACCTTTTCTAAATAACGTCCACATTTACGGCCCCCAAGTTTTTGACAAATTTGATTGTCATGTGACTGAGAACTATCTACTTTTAAAATCATTCCCTTACATTTATTGATTTTAATGTCATTATTGTTATCATATTCATTATAATTTAGCCAACCTTGTAGATCAATAAATTCGTGTCTTTCTTCAAATGCAATTTCTTCAGCTTCAATTCCCTCTTTAATACTTTGACGTAAAAAACTATGAATGTAAAAACGATCAGTAATATAAAGAAAATTAAAAAATATAAAAAAAAGTACGAAAATTATAACAGGAATTTGAAGAAAATACTGGTATGTCGAAGAAATCATTTTTGGTTTTTATTTAAGAGAAAATTTAGGAGTTTCTCAGTTGAAACTCTTTTATTACAATTTGTGGAATAACAGTGAAAACGATGACGATGAATATAAAGTTTACCTGAAGGTGTACGAGATTTACCACGAACTTCATGAAAAGGACAAAAAATATTACATTGCCATTTTTGATTCATTGCTAAGAGTTCATTATATGGCTCCTTACATAATAATTCAGCACATTTTTGTGTAATTATCTCTGAGTTTTTTTTTAAAAATTGTTTAATTTTTGGTTGATGCAGCGATCGTTTTAAAACCAACCTAGGACGACTAATTACATTTCCTCCTCCTCCTCCTAAATTATTATTATTATTATTATTATTATTATTATTATTATTATTATTATTAATTATTTCAAAAATATTATTTCTAGTGGATAAGTGTCCCTGTTTAATTTCATTGATACTAGTAAATTCTATTGAAGTCTCAATACATCGATATATGAATGAAACACTCGCCATATTGGTACATGATCCTTATCACTAAACAATAGAGAGAGAGAGAAAAGCTTACAAGATAATATAAAGGATATTGTAGAATCAGAGAACCTATATATGTCAGAAGTAAAATATTTATCGTGCAAATATGATCGGCGCACGACACTGAATTCTGTCAGGCCAACTACAACAGTATTTTCTTCAAATTCTTGTTACCAATTTTCATATTTTTTTAATATTCTATAATTTTCTTTATATTGCTGCTCCTTTGTACATACATAAGTCTTTTAAGAGGGACTGGAAGCTGAATCCTCCTATTATTATTTATTATTGAAACTTGACATAATGGCTGACGAGCCTTATTACCAAAAGAGAGTAAGACAAAAGTTTACAGATATTATAAAGTATATTGAAGAATCAGAGAACTTAATTATAGCTGTACCATCAGAAGTAAAACAATTTGAAGAGCTGTTAAATTCTTGGGTATTATATTTACCTAATCTCCAAAATGTTGTGGTAAAGAGAGGAAATTGTAATAAGTGTTGGTACCAGAGTGAGAATAAAAAAACACTCACTATTTTTAGGTCACCTTTCGAAATAATTATTAAGCAAAATGATATAAAAGTTAGCTCTTCGTTTCTTATGAAAGATGTAATATTATTATTAGTAGAAGCTATTCAAAAAGAAAAGAGAAATATTCATGTATATTGGGATTAATTAATAACAAATATAATAAATTTATATACAGTTTTTATAAACATTAAATTTAATTTAAATTTCAAATAACATTAAGTATTATATCAAATTTGGGAATATAAAAACCATTAACTAATTTCAAATATATTTCATTGGAAAATATTTCACATTCATTATTATAGAATAAATTTAGAATATTGTTATATGTTACATTTGAATTTTTATGTTTATTTATAATATCCCAAACTTTTAAAATATGAAATTCCGTCTTATCAATATATAACGGATCTATTTGTAGATAAAAATCAATTTCTTCAGTATTTTCGAGGAATTCACTCATTTTTTTAATATTTATTAAAAAAGACATGATTATTCAGTACTATTCCAAGAAGTATAACTTCAACTAAATTAATGTGAAACATCAACTTAAACTAAAATTTCAAATGATGATATTAACATTTAGTGATTATTTAAGACACCAGCTAGCTCTAGTAGCCAATGTGATGAACCAATTGGCTTATAATGTCAGGTGTGAATAATTTCCTATAAAATTTTGTAAAAATACACTTATATATGTCGATTGAAAAATTTGCTTTAAGGTTGTTAGAGAGGTTCAAAACCTCTTTATCCTCATAAGATGGGATAATCTTAAATATTTTGGCTAAGTTAACATTAGGAATAATATATAAAATTCTTTTGAAAATTTCAAAAATATCATGTGATGATCCCAAATATATCCTTACATTAGCAAAAGTAATAGTACTTTGTTTGGCTTGAAACTCAAAGTGCATATCTTTCGTTTCAAAAGGGTCAAAGGTCAAAAAAAAATTACATTTATTTTGACATGGCTTACTCCTTAAAATCCTTTCTTCAGGAGTCCTGAGAACGGTTGGTAGAGTGATACACAGCCTATCAGGTGGTTCCAGTTCCTTAATTGCTTCGCCATATCTCTGGGCATCTTCTTTTCTTATTTTTTTGTGTGTAGAAAGATAGGTCGACATAAATGACGACGACGAGGGCGGCGTTGAGGAACTTTTGTCATCTACAAATGAAATGAAACAAATAAATAACTAAGTTGTGTGTTTGTTAGTCATTATTTGTTTGGTAATTGAAGGGGCTGGGCCAGGTTAAGTCTTAGAGAATAAGGAGGAGAAGGAGAAGGAGGAGGAGGAGGAGGATGAGGAGGATGGGAAGAAGGAGGAAAAGGACGAGAAGGAGGGGGAGAAGGAGGGGGAGAAGGAGGAGGAGAAGGAGGAGGAGAAGGAGGAGGAGAAGGAGGAGGAGGAAGAGGAGGAGGAAGAGGAGGAGGAGGAGGAGAAGGAGGAGAAGGAGGAGGAGAAGGAGGAGGAGAAGGAGGTGGGGTTTTGGAACTTTTAAAAGTCATAGAAATTGTACTGGGAAAATTTATCTAGATAACTAATTGGAAGAGGAGAAGGAGAATGAGAATGAGATGGTGGGTGTGTTGTGGCAAGGAAGGAAGATTGATCTAAAGAAATTAGAGGAGGAGAGTAAGTAGGAGTCCAATTAAAATCTTCATCCGTCATTTTTTTTTCCATATTTTCAGTTTCCAGTAATTCGGAAAAGGACATGCTTCTTTTCCTGGTATCCTGAATTTCAGAATCTGGATCTATAAAAAAAAATAAAAAATAAATAAATAACCAGCTATGGCTAGGAAAATCTTTGGCTCTGATTTTTCATTTTATAGCCACCACATCTGTCCTGAGTTTCGGACAAGGAACTCGGCAGTTATACACTTGAATTGATCCTATGAAGTATGTATGATCATCACCATTCTGTATCACAAAGACTACAAGCTAATAATATCTTATCTCTGTGAATGGCTTCCAGGGTCACGGCACCTTAAAAACAGAAAAGATTTGCAACTCACCTTTTACTTTACTGGAGAAATCTCTTGCTAAACCCTTAGAGAGGTGATTTATAGTAGGGACCCCATGGTCCATACTGTTGGGTGTAGCAGGGACACACTGATGTGTGTGGAACCTCGAGTCCTTTAATATTTATACCCTGACAGGATGGGACTCTCCCGGATGGAGGCAGGGGGGTGGGGGAATTCCGTTGAGACCACTAGAATTCACAACACCACCCTGACACATCGAAATAATACTCTTACCTTTTAAAAAAATGAATACAATTTCACGAAAGATATTTCTTCTTGTTTTGTTATCAGTACGAGTAATAGTTAGTCACAATCCCCATTTATATACTGAATGTGCAGTCAACGAAAATGGAAAAAGATTGACAATATTTGAAGATTCAATTAAATTTTGGTTTGTAAGAAATAACCTCAATTTTATAATATCTATTTATTACGATAGAAATTTAAATGAATTATTAGGATATAATAATACAGAACAACATAAATGGTTAAATGCAGAGTTAAAATTTGGGAATGTTTCACAACTATTTATATTAAATAAATTTCAATTACCAATGAAAAGACGACTGAATCAAAACACAACAAGTAAATTAATAGGAAGATTTGTAATATTTAGCCATATCAATATTCTTCTAGGTTGCCCTCAAGGCTGGCCATACAGAAAATTATCATCATCAATGAAATATGATTTACAAATTGCTGCCTCAGGTAACGAAGAGGAATATCTTATTCTGACGCCCTTAGCAGATACCTATGTTACGTTTTTAATAGATGGTCAAAGAAAGACACTATGTTTGGATCACAGTCATTCACAAATAAAGGTTGTGAATAATGTTAATAAATTATCAGAAAAGTGTGATACCTTAAATAGAATGTCGTCTGTTGTTATCAAATTTGTGTACGATGAGAATAATATTAAAATATTGGATGAACAAGATAGCATTCTTGACAATATAACAACATATAATAATAAGACTCGTCCTATACTTAAAGTTCTTCGAGAAGATTTAAATGGGACACTCTATATAGCACAGTGTATTGGTAATTGTAAAAAAAGTATTGATTCGCATGCTATTACCTATATGCATCAATATTTGTTTGTTTTGTGTATAATAATAATTATAATTTCAGTAAGTTTATTAATTATTCAATTATATTATATTATATGTGTTAAAAGTAAAAAAAAAAAAGGCAGGAAGAAATAGGAGAGTATATTTCATACGAACTTCCCGAACCACTTTAAACTAAAATTTATGTTAATAAACATCAACATCCCATCAAAAACTTAAACTATTTCTTTATCAATGTCTAATGTATCAAAAAATGCCCCAAACCCAAAACCCAAAACAACCATTGGAACTTTAAAACACAATTCTTGAGATAATCCAACATGATTTGATTGATGTGTATAGTTAATCTGGTATACTAATAACGGTGTTTCCTCTTTGAAAAGAAACGATCTAGTACTACTTACTATCGGATATATATAGCAAATATCTTCATTTTTACTAAAAGTTCGGCTTGAAATGAAAGAATTCAACAATGTTAAGTTAATAGGAAGTGCACACTGGTTGTTTTCTACTTTACGTATTTCTACTCTACTTATTCCTTTAAAGAGTAGAATTTCTTTAGTATGTTGAATACCACGATTCAAATGACAAATTATTCTTCCCTCTAATGTTTCCAAAGGGTTATTTAATTTAATCTTAACCGTGGTCATTTTACATTCATATATTTTACATCCTATATAGTATTTATTATGATCTGGAAAAGTTTCGTATAATAAGCGTCCCTCTGTTTCTTCATTTATATCTACATTTATAGTTAATTTTGGATATAAGAAATAAGAGTATGTATAACATGCACCACATGTTATTGAAAATGAAATATTATAAACAGTTGGGATCATTACTTTTTCTTTAAATAATTTTGTTTTTGATTGTTGATGTCTTGTTTGCCATGTAGGATGGAATGGGTCATTTATAAATGTCATATATGGAGTTTTAATAGATAATGGAGCCCATGGAATTATAGAATGAGCAAAACAAACAGTAGTACTTTTTCTTACGGTCAATATTAATAATAATACTAATAATTGATTCCAATCCATTACCTTAATTTATAGGATTAATGACTTTGATTTTCTTGGTCACACACTTCTTTATATAGTGGATTTTTTTTATATTTATTCATTATAAAAGGATATAGATATTTTTTATTAGGTAAGATTACAATTATGATTTCAATCCATACCCCTAAAATGAAACTTGCCAGCTACATAATTGGTCAAGCAAGAGGATCAGCTGCCATTTGTGGAGAATATGCCTCTGCTACATTAGGCGTGTTGAACAATTATAAAGATATTAAAATATATTGCCTCATTGGGAAGGACTGGCTTGTTGATAAACTTTCAAACTTCATTCCCATCGAATATTCAGGTTATACACTTGTAAAATATGAAAAAACAAAAAAAGGAGGGTTCATAGCAATCGCTGAATTAATACATCCGGAAGATGTACCAGTATTGATATACTTTATTGAGTCTCCGTCAATACGAGTATTGCTACCTAAAAACTACATTACATGGAAAGAACAAATTACATCAAAGTTCACAGTTGCAAATGGTACCCTCGACAATGGAGAACCTCCCAACTTTTCCGATATAGTTGGGAGATTTTATGAAGAAGTAATAAAAACTATGGAAACTGATGCCGAAAGATGTGGAATTTTTCCTTCATTTAAAACAGATCAAAAAGTTTGTAAATTGTATCCAGTAGATCTAAGGTTGACATTTATTCATCCCCGTTTTGAAATTAAAAGGAAACGAAAAATCTGTGAGTGGTTTAATGAAGATGAGTATAATATTCCATTTCTTTCAATATTCGAGAGGTTAAAAATACCTGACCTTTGTAATGCTTCTTCAACGACATTACATGAAAGGGAAGGTACTGCAAAGAGGACTATAAAATGTAAATTACAAGGCAAGAAAATTCCCATTGGTCTCTGTGTACCTTCGCTAATATTATATAAATTTGGTTATAAAAGGGCTGAAATATTGAAAGAGCCTATAACCTTAGGCGTAATGGCTTTAGGAACCAGTAATCAGAATATGGACGAAAAAACTTATGTCATGGGAGCCTTAAAGAAAAGATGGAGTTGTACTCGCAGGAGGAGTGGGCAAATAAATAGGTATCCACAGTATGTAAAGTGTTATGAGCCAGTTGGTCTCGTATATGAGTCTCAGATATTTGATAGATTCAGTCATAACCTAATTGATGGTTATATAATATCAAATAATGATGACCAATACTTATTCAGCCCATATGTCTGTCTTGGGTTACTGACTCGAAATATCAAAATCCTTCCTGTCATATATACTCATTTGCTATTCCCCAGAGGAAACGTTTTTGTAATTCAGAAGTCTGATGTAATCTGGTGTGTTCTCGGAAATTGCAAAGTGGCTCCTCCAAATACTATAGTTAATTGTATGAATGACCTCTAATTTTTTATAGGCTTTAGGGGACGTCGCACTTGGCCTACAACTTTCATGTTTGTTTAAGTTAATTTGTTTATATTTGAGTTAAAACGAATTAACTTAAATAAACTAACACAACAAGAAAATCACTCTGCCTTATTAGGCAAATGGGGTCTTTTTTGCATAGTGGCTAAGAAGTACGTTCTATGCCAGAGAACAAACGTCTCAGCCTACTGTGCAAGAAAGACCCCATTTACCTAATAAGGCTGATTTCATTAGATTATTTTTAGTCTCCTCACCTGTGTTCTATACTCTGTCAGAATCAATCAAAATAACAGTTTGTGAACTGGTAATAAATAATAAGCCCAAATACAAAATATAATTCTTTACTGATGAGTATTTAAACCAAACCAACCATATATATATTGAAAAACGAGCGAAACGGCATTTTACTTTTTGGTGCTATGAGTTTTTACATAAATTTTCATTATGCCGGCATTTTTGGGTACATTTCTGATTATTTCTTTTGCAAATACATCTATGATTTAAACAAGATAAAAGTTTACAGTGGCATACTAATTGTTTCAAGTGCCTATTATCACTGAGAAAGTAATTTGATTGTCTACGAACAATCTCACGAAGCCCAAGTTGTTGATTCTTATTAATTTCGCTTGGCATTATTCTTTCGATTGTTTTATCAAAATCGTTTCTTGATAGATATTGATTAATTGTTCCAAATTTTGTAGCTACACGATATAAATCTCTTTCATTGTCTATTTCGATGATAATTCCACTGATTGTTCGCATTCCTGTTTTGTTTTCCCTATCTTCTTTAGGTATTATCACATTAACACTATCATATAGGCTAACAGGTGTTACATTTGCCGATGACAATTGTAACATTTTTGAGGCATTAGTTATCTGACGCTCATAAACTTTGCT
Organism: Procambarus clarkii; assembly: GCF_040958095.1. Taxonomy (NCBI): domain Eukaryota; kingdom Metazoa; phylum Arthropoda; class Malacostraca; order Decapoda; family Cambaridae; genus Procambarus; species Procambarus clarkii. The sequence continues at coordinate 1,146,182 of NC_091161.1, read as the reverse complement.
TCTAATAGTTCCTAAATTTTCAATATGTAAATTATATGAATCGTTATTTACTTCAGAATTATTATTATCATTAGGTTTACCATCTTCTAAATTACATAATCTTCTATTTATTATTACTTTAGGCGACAGCACAATACCAGGTGATGATGGTGTTGGTGGTGATAATATAGGGGGTAATGAAGGTGGCGGTATTTGTGGCAGGGATAATATGGAAGTAGAGGCAGTTGTAGCACCAGCAGCAACAGTAACAGTAACCTCCTCAACCTCATCAAAAATTATTTCTTCCATGTCTGGCAACGGTGAAGAAATCTGACGCAGCAGCGGACTTGATGATGACAGGGAATACTGCAATTATATAAAAAAAAAAATTTTAGTATACAGAAATTAATTGAGGACTTTTGTTTTCCAAGGTTGAACTGAAAACAAAACCAATAAATATTAAGGAATTTTACCTTTGCTTCTTTGCCTCTTTTTTCTTCATCCTCTTTGTCTTCTTCTTCTTCTTCCTCTTTGTCTTCTTCTTCTTCTTCTTCTTCTTCATTGTCATCATAGTGACAGTTATTGAACAATTGGCTATATATTGAGGGCGAAAGACGAATCTTCATAATTATTGGCGGTTCTATACCAAAAACTGCCTTGTAAGGCGATATGCCAATTCCACGTGAATATGCTGTGTTTTTGGTGAATTGCACAAAGGGAAGTCCAGCTGACCAATCTCGCGTTTGATTCTCACACATCCAACTGCCAAGCATTTTGATTACATCCCCATTCGCACGTTCAATGCTCCCTTGGCTCTGTGGATGACGAGGTTTGCTATTAATGAGGAGCATGTTGGGCCACATTTCGTTTTTTAGCTCTTGAATCACCTCTGCCACAAATTCACGGCCGTTATCGCTCTGCAGAATTCGTGGGGCTCCCAAGAGAGCAAATATATCGAGTAAGTGGCGTGCCACTTCAATCGCCCGTTTACTGCGAAGAGCTCGTAAAACCGAAAACTTTGTTAAATGATCTTGATAATGTAAAATATATTTATACACACATCCTCCTTCTTTTTGCATATTTATTAAATCCATTTGTCCTCGCTCCGCAAAACTGGTCGATACAATGGGCCGTATTACCCCCTTTTTTCGTCGAGGAAGTCGTTTCAAATTACATATGTGGCAGAGTGAAATAAAGAGTTTCACCGATTGTTGAGTGACGTTAGCGATAGTTTTACTTGCTTCAAAATAAGTTCTTTTTTCTCCTCCGTGACAAACTGCTCTGTGTGCATCATAAATCGTATCATACAATTGCCCTTGATGTATGAAACGACGACACATCCGGCCAGGATCAGCTGTTGTTGCTCCTGTTGTTGTTGTTGTTGTTACAGCCGTAGTAGAATGACGATTGTCACTGGTCAGTTTACGCTTGGTCCCCCGCTTCATTCTTCGTTCAGTTTCGTCGATGGTTACTAAGACATCATCCCCAAATAGATTTTTGACATCATATCGAGACAATAGATCATATTCATGAGAGGTCTTTGTAGTCAGTTTCAATTTAGCATTTTTGACTTCCTCGATGTATTGGGCTAATTTATCTCGAGTGAAAATTTTCCGGCTTCCATGCCCACCTTTTTCCAACATTTGGTTAATTTTTAATTCAAATTCCTTTTTTTGTATCACCTCTTCTTCTCTCTCACACCCTTCATTAACTTTTTGTCCCAAAGGTAAAGACGTGGATGATGAAGGTAATGGTTCTTCATCAACACTAGTATCGTTATTATCACTTCTTTCTTGTTGTTTCTGTCCACATGTTAATGGAGAGGAAATTGTAGGTGTGTCCTCCATGCTGGAGCAAAATCGACTGACTCTGATATTAACCCTCACACGCTGAATATTTTATATTGACCAATCACTGGCAGGCTTTCTTGGTTAAGCTGGCAGTTTATAGTTTGTGCTTATTTGACTAAATTATTCCTGTAAGACAACACAAACATTGTTGTTACATTCTAGGTCAATTATTTCAAGTTTCCGTTAAAATGTCAGTGTCATCAATATCTAGCAAAATTATTATAATACTTTGCCTAATGGGCAGAGTGCACTTATTGTATGTGAAAAAAAAAAAAGGAACTAGACTAAAATTTAATTTATTGACTATCATCAATTCAATGTGTGTGTTGCGGGTTACAAACAAAAAATCAGTGTAGCATCATACCCTCCCTGAGAGTGAAATATCATCAGTTCAATGTGTGTTGCTAGTTACGAACAAAAAAAAATTCAGTGTAGCATCATACCCTCCCTGAAAGGGTGGAGGGAGGTGTTAAACAATGATAGGGTTAATTACCAATGTTTGAATGTGGTTTGGGGAAGTTGGTTGACGGTTAGCCAATTTCCTTAACTCTCAAAACTTAGCTGATGTTCTCCTTAAGTATGTTAACTATAGCCTGAAGTGCATCCTGCTGCCATTTTAGGTATTGTAATATATCCTGCACTTTGTCAACAACCAGTCCATACCGTTGGGCTCGCGGAAAACTACCAGGCTTTATAGACTGAGCCATTAGTTCATTCAAACATCCCTTGAGGTCCTGCAGCTGCATATACAAGTTTTCTAATCGCAGTCGAATCTGATCCTCTATTTCTTCTAGTGGTAGATTTTTTTTCCTTTCAACCTCTTGTGCTGACACCAATTTTAGAACTCGGCGCATTATATTTGTCTGTTTCAACTTAAAATTCTGAATGGTAACTTTAATTGTCGTCTGCATACAACTTAATTGTCTTATATCATCCATAATATTCTTCATACTATTATGAATTTTATTACCATATTCTTCTTGATACTTAGACTCAATGCTGAAATAACTTCCTGTTTGTAGGCCCTGGAAGAATAAAAAAAAAATAAAAAAAAACATTTTTTAATGTTCCCGGATCCTAGTCATATTTAACACTGAAAAATTATTAGAATATTATACAAGTATATGAATATTAATTACTTACTCCACTTCTGAAAGGCCCCTTACAATTATAATTTGCACAATACCATCTTCATTACGATAATTGGGAATTTTTGTATAGCAAACTACTTTGAAACGACAATATGGATTTTCAGATGTGAACTCTACAGGTGACATATTGGACGAATAATAACCTGGAATAAAATTCATAAAATTATACTATTTTAATTATATACATTTTACAATATTATAAACAACTAGTCAAATCTACTAAGTTTTCCATAATGGTTTACTCACTACCACATTGAAAAAAAATAAAATCCACATATTTACCTTTACCAAACCCCCAAAAAGCTTGAAGTTGATTCCACTTTCGCAAGACCTCATCATTTTCATTATTGAAGTAGGAATGATCACAGATTGCAATATGTAATGCCATTGATGATGAGCCCGGTTGTTGGTGAAGCATCTGAAACTGATGATTGCCCCTATTTGATTCGACCAGTGAAATTAAAACAATGTTCATCGAATCCTCACACATTATGGTGAAACCATTTAACACACCATCTCACCAAATGACCTACAACAGATCACAATTGCCTTATGTTTGTAAATATATATTAATTTAACTAGTCAGTGGTATGAAGAAAACATTCAATAAAACATATCACTAACTAGTACAAATCAATAAATATCCAGCGACAGGCCTCCGTTGCAGAAATAGGAAAGCATCTTTTCTTCACAGAAGTTCGTTTGTCAAATATTATGGAAAAAACAAAACAAAAAAAAACACTTCAATCAATATCATAATGCGCTTCTGTTAATAGGTCGAATTAAAAATTTTAACAATATATATCCAGCAGACAACATTGAGTTAACAACCACACTTCTTTTTGGCAAGACGAAACTTTATAGTTGATCTGGTGGTTTTCAGTCTATGACAAGCAGGCAACCCACAATCATCATTAACACATGAAGACACATGTGTATGCAAGAGGGTTGAATATAAGATTAACACCGAACAATGTGGATGTCTAGAAACTACTACATGATGACGAACCCGGCGAAACATTAGACAAATCGGGGTACAAGTTTTTTTTTGACATGATGCACTGTGGGCAAATTCATACAGCAACACATTGGTTCCATCGTGGTTAGCAAACCATTCTAATATTTGTAATAAACTTTGAGTATTAATTTCACAATAACGTTGTTTTTTTGATATAGTCTCAGGCGTTATATTAACCAACTTTCTCAAAGCCACATTTTCATCATTGGAATGGATATGGTTTTCTATTTTAACAATAATAGACTTGCTAGTTGAAGTAGTATCTTTTTTCTCTTTTATCTTCTTCTCTTCGGCTCCCTCACTGATATCGCTAATATCATCCTAGAAAGATTAGATTTCATCACAAATGCACCTGAGACATTATTTATTTATTTATTATAATATAGTGTCCAAAGCTTCATCATGCTTATCATAAAATAACTTTTAGGTACTTACACCACAAGATTCCTTGGATAGCTCCATTACACAGTAGCCCGTATTACTACTGAACAGGATTCTGGCATACTGGTTGACTGGACTGGATACGGAGGCTCTTATATATTGTATCACCGGCATATTGCATGGAACTTAATGTAATGATTCATTTCTCTCTTTGAATTATATTCATTGGTGAATATAAAATAGAAAAGTTGATTCAATGGCGATAACCAAACTTGGTGTTTACATCGGGACGATAGTAGTACTGCTTGGTAATCATGTGATATGTTGATATTTTATAAAGAAGATTATGGTTTTGTTATTATGTCCATAATTACATACCTCATATTTTGTAGTCTTGTAATTAGTGGAAAGAGAGAATGTAAGGTATTTAATTCATTATTCATCAAGTCAAAATATAAATATGATAAGTAAAATAGTAAAAGATAATAGATATATATTTTTATTTTTATATTAAATTATTTATATTCTATATAAAAAAAAACATGTTCTATTCCATCCATCAACTAATTAACTAAAAGTCTGAATCTAATGTAAAAACACTGTATTGATCTGAATTCATTACACCATATTTTGATATTCACTTACTTTTTTTTCAAAAAAATTAGTTTTCCCTTCTAATGAGATATTTTCCATAAAGTCAAATGGATTTTCTACATTATAAAGTTTCTTAAAACCGAGTTCAAAGAGAAGTCGGTCAGCCACAAATTCTATATACTTCCCCATTAGATCACAGTTCATACCAATAAGTTTGATTGGCAAGGCATCTGTTAAAAATTCTTGTTCAATCTTCACAGCATTATCAATGATAGAATATACATATTTCTGATCAGGCTTATTAATCAAGTACTTAAATATCAAGCAAGCAAAATCTGTGTGTAACCCTTCATCTCTAGAAATCAATTCATTACTGAAGGTTAGACCTGGCATTAAACCACGTTTTTTTAACCAAAATATTGCAGCAAATGAACCACTAAAGAAAATACCCTCTACTGCAGCAAAGGCAACAATGCGTTCGGCATATGTTGCCGTTCTATTGGTAATCCACCTTAGAGCCCAATCAGCTTTTTTCTTAACAGCTGGCAGCGTTTCAATAGCATTAAATAATCTGTTCTGCTCCTGTAAATCTTTTATGTATGTATTAATAAGTAAACTGTACATTTCATTGTGAATATTTTCCATGGCAATCTGAAAACCATAAAAACACCTCACTTCTGGTATTTGTACCTCTTGGCAGAAACGTTCAACAAGATTTTCATTGACGATACCATCTGATGCGGCAAAAAATGCTAGAACATGTGAAATGAAGTGACGTTCCTCGTCATTAAGTTTCTGTTCCCAATCTACAATATCCTTTGACAAGTCTACTTCTTCAACTGTCCAAAATGATGCTAGCGCCTTCTTATACATTTTAAAGATATCATGATTTTTAATTGGGAACAATGTAAAACGTCCTGGATTTTTAATCAAAAAGGGTTCAATCATCTGAAAAAAATATATAAATAAATAAATAAAATATTTATTTTAACATTATGTTCACTATCATAGCATAATAAACGAATGAAATTATTGAATTTTGAGTAAAAAAGAGATTAATTTACTACGTACATGTTCTTCCATCCTATATTTTATGTAAACTAAAATAGGTATATATACATACATACATATACATACACACACATATATATTCTTTTCTTTGACACGCTTCCCAATGAGCAGTATCCATTATAACACCAGGCAGTAATACTTCCTATGTTTTGAAGGCATGCCAATTGAACCTGATTGTGACTCACTGCTGCGTTTGTTGCTATTTACTTCAGTAACAGTATATTCACTATCTGGGAGAACTTCAGAAGGGTATATAGGGGGTATTTCATTGTTCCAAGTATCAAGTAGATTTGCTCTCAATTTTTCTGAATTGATACTCCCTATATCTTCTGTTAAAATATTTAAAGATTTTAAATGAGGTTTAATACTAATGTCTGCAAATTCATATGAAAGGTACTTATTTACCAATACATAATTTCGTTCCCAGTCATTCATACTTAAAATAATCTTAACATCTTCAAAATGTTTTAAATTAAAGTTTTCCACTTTATTTATTGAGGGCCAAGTAATTGAAGCACATTTTATAATAATTATTTCACTGTTTTGAAGATCAATTAATACGTCGGCAAATGTTTTTCTTACATTTATCGATGAAACATTATCTAATATAAGTAAAAATGAATTTTCCACTAAATGATACAAGTTGATTGTTGGATTAAAGTTTTGTAAAAATTCCACTTTTATTTTTAAATTATTTCTCCATATGACAATTTTATCCCACACTTGAATGATATTTTTTGGGGCTGTTAGTATTATAACAGAATATTTTCTGGGGTAGATTTCATATTGCTTTTTCATGGTTTACAAAAAAAAAAAGCAACTGCGCCACCCTTGCTGACAGTTGGGATCTTGAAGAACAAATAGAACCAATATCACCATCACTTTATAATTATCTGAAAATGATAAAAAAAATAGTTCTTTGTATATTATAAGCTCAGAAATATATAAAGATGTGTTGATACAAAAGTAGAATGAATAATTTGTTCCACAAGAACAAATCTACATACCTTATTTTTTATATAATTATCTTTTTAGTTTTAATATTTAAACAGGTTACTATATCATGCTTTATAGTATTATAAATCCTACATTTTAACCATGATCCTAAATTTAACCACAGCAAATGGATCACTCATTATATTAATATTTTTTGCCCACATTTTACATATTATAATATTTTCACCTGGGCTAAGTTTCAATTGAATAGGAAGAAGTGGGGCATAATATCCATCTACATGTTCCTTGGTTGGAAAATAATAAACAGGAAAACCTTGCGGAATATATTTGTTTGGACTATTAACCCAAATATGTGAACAAGATACCCATACACATTTTGGTAACTTATTACCATTAGCAATTGAGCTTTTCTTCATATTTTCACGCAGGCTTGCAATCTCATGATCTGCAGAGGATGGAAGATCTTCAATATTCTCATATACAATAGGTGAAAAATTTGGAAGATTACGAATAGATAATAAAATTATCGGTGTTAAGGTATTAAAATACCAATTCTCTTTTCTAAATTGATCAAATATGGATGTATCAAATTTACAGAATACATTATTATTTTCATCATTAGGAATCGTTGTATCATCATTACAATTAACTGTATTTACATGAGAAATCATATCGTAACCACGATTTTGGTCCATATAATACTTACTTTCAAAGACAACATACAGACCAGCAGGTTTAGTATTAGTTTTTGTAATGAAATTCATTGACAGTTGAGGATGCTGAGTTGAAATTGTTGACCTATTTCTTGAATAATATAAATATATAATTGAAAAGATCACAATTAAAACTATTATAAATATTATAATATATAAGGAATTTGATAGTGACATTATTATTTTATTTTATATAAAAAAATGTCTCTCACATCTAAACTAATAATGTATACTACTGATTATATTATATATATAACGAAACAACATTCTTGTTGACTTAGTTGTGTTATTTTGGATACGATGGTCATCTAGTCAATATGTGGGGTTACCTGCAGGGGTCACGACTATCCTCAGTTCTAATCTACACATGAATAATCTTCCATTTAGACCACCACACAGCTGAGTGGATACGAACATTGGATAGTGTCTTTCACCCTGATACCCCTGTTTCATAGCAGTGCTGTCAGGGGCTGTTTCCTGGGGGTAGAAATAGGCCTGGTCTAAAACTGGTCTGTGGGGACCTAGTAGCAAGAATGCACTTCTCAGCCTACTATGCAAGGCCCGATTTGCCTAATAAGCCAAGTTTTCCTGAATTAATATATTTTCTCTAATTTTTTTCTTATGAAATGATAAAGCTACCCATTTCATTATGTATGAGGACAAGTTTTTTTTATTGGAGTTAAAATTAACGTAAATATATGACCGAACCTAACCAACCCTACCTAACCTAACCTAACCTATCTTTATAGGTTAGATTAGGTTTGGTAGCCGAAAAAGTTAGGTTAGGTTAGGTTAGGTAGTCGAAAAATAATTAAATCATGAAAATTTGGCTTATTAGGCAAATCGGGCCTTGCATAGTAGGCTGATAAGTGCGTTCTGGCTACTAGGTACGACATATATTATATATATATATATATATATATATATATATATATATATATATATATATATATATATATATATATATGTCGTACCTAGTAGCCAGAACGCACTTCTCAGCCTACTATGCAAGGCCCGATTTGCCTAATAAGCCAAGTTTTCATGAATTAATTGTTTTTCGACAACCTAACCTACCTAACCTAACCTAACCTAACTTTTTCGGCTACCTAACCTAACCTAACCTATAAAGATAGGTTAGGTTAGGTTAGGTAGGGTTGGTTAGGTTCGGTCATATATCTACGTTAATTTTAACTCAAATAAAAAGAAATTGACCTCATGCATAATGAAATGGGTAACTTTATCATTTCATAAGAAAAAAATTGGAGAAAATATATTAATTCAGGAAAACTTGGCTTATTAGGCAAATCGGGCCATGCATAGTAGGCTGAAAAGTGCGTTCTGGCTACTAGGTACGACATATATATATATATATTAAATTATTGTTGACTCGAGCTCCTTTTTTATCTGTGATATAAATGCTAAAATTATATTGATCTCATTTTCAATTACATCAGTTAGAATATTATCTCTGTGTGATGTTAATGTTTCACTAAAGGCTTCCTCAAGAACTGTTGGAGTATAATTCAACAAATGAAGGCAACCATAATTATGAACATGTTGAGCCACATTACATTTGATTTCATCTGTATGGAATGAACTGTAAATAATCTGTGCATGACATAAACCATATGGATTCTGGCAATTCAGTTGTTGATTAACATTATTAGATAATGGTGATGGTGGAGATGATGTTAGTTCAAGTTGAGATGGTGGTTGGGAAGAAGAAGGTAGTCTAGGATTATGAATAGGTTTTCGTGATGTAACTTTATATGGATTTTGGGAGTGAGTGGGTTTTAAGGTAATATTCCCTTGTAAGGTCAAATAATTGCGTACCAATGTATGTTGTTTATGTATAACTCCTCCACCATTAGCAATCCATATAATAGTTACAAATAGAGAGTGTAACATATCGAGAAGTAGACGACAATTACTTTGAGCTAAATAATTATGATATATTTTGAAGTCTTTGCTACCTATTATTAAATTTTCTTTGCATTTAACTTTGATTCTATTTAGAGTATTACTTTCAATATTTTCAATATTTTCAGTACGTTGTATTAAAGATTGGGGATGAGAAAACACAATATCTTTAATTTTTTTGGTTTCTGCATGAGGTGAAAATAAATAATGAAGGAGACTAAATGACATAATATAAAATTTCCCTGTTTCAGAAACCAGCAAACGATATGGATGTATTAGATAGGGAAAATATTTAATTATATTAAATACTTGGTGAATTTTATTGATCAAATCGCTCAATTGGGTTAAATATATTAAACGCTTAGAAATAGAAAATAAATCACACAAGCCCAAAATGGGACGAATTCCCAATAAATCATTATTATGATCTTTACTATCAATTGCACAATCATTAGTTCCTAGCTTCCACATATTATCAAACATTTCTACCGATCGACCATCTATAAGTCTAAATCTGTGAGAGGGATTTGCAACAAGGGAATTTAGATCATGTTCATTTAAGAGATAAAGTGGCGTAATATTATTCTTGAAACCACCTAAGAGTAAATCAGCTGTAATTTGGCCATTGGTTTCGTGAGAAAAAATATGATGAGGGCTAATGTATATTATCTGAATTTCTTTAGGTATAATTTTCTTTGAAAGATAAAGTGAATCTAATGACTGGCCCAGTAAACCTAGTGGCTTCATTTCACATAATACAGGATGTATATGGAGTATATTATCTTTTCCATAATATTGGAATGAAGAAAAATTTGAAAGTTTTAAACATAAATTTTGATTCATAATTAGAGTTAGGCCTAGTAAAAACTTGTCATTGATCTTATTATTATCAATTAGAAGATTTTTATTCATTTTTTTTTTATAACCTATACCAATTTCTTTCTATGATTAAATAGTTGTTTTCTTTGTTTATTTGTGTATTTGCGATTTACCATAATTTTTCTGAAATAAATTCTAAATAGCCCACTGGTGTGAAGCTGGTACAACACACTAGTGTGTCTGGTTACTGGTACAACACACTAGTGTCTCTGGTGACTGGATCACTTATCAGTGATCTGTCTGGCTCCCCTGGTATAAATATACAAAAACAGAGCTGTGGTAAACACCTACAGTAACAGACCATGGTAAATTTATAGAAGAAAATTGAAAATATATTTTCAAAAATTATGGTAAATAAATAAATATATAGTTGTATTAGAATTTTTTCATTATATATGAAGTTATTCTTATTATAACAAAACAGGGTTCACATGAAAACCACATAGATATAGCAGACTGGATGATTCTATTTATTAAAAAATATTTTACAGATTGTCTGTCATATAAACCATAAAGGTATTTTTATGGTTAGGTATTTAGTAGTGTCAATATCGCAGCCTTACCTAAATATCTATATGACCAAACCTAAAATCAACCCTACCTAAATATGAACTGATTTAAAAAAAAAAAAAATATATATATATAGTTCAATTTAAAATGAACATATCATAGAATTTTTTAGCCTTTGAATATTCAAGAAAGGTACACCTAACACTTGTAAATGTAATTTTTCCTGTATTTATGAAACCATTGACCAGTCCTTGTTCAGTAGTCACTGTCCCGATAATCACTTCCGAACATGAGTATTGAATATCAATCTGACTTCCTGTTCGTTGGTTATCATTGACTATAACAGGATGTCCAAACATGTAATCACCACATTCATTATGGGTTAAAACATTAAATTTCCTAAGGGTATCATGTGAATATGCTGGATCTCTTAACAATGATAAACATAAATTTATATAAGTGTCTCGCTTTAGTGGAATAGTTGATCTCATATTCCAGCAATCTTCCAACTTGGAGATGATATAAATTTTCCTTTTACCATGAATACCATGGACACTGATAAGCATGTCCACCACTTTCTTCACTCGCTCATTAATTAAAAGTTCAAAAAATTTATCATCAAAAGTGGGATTTTTCTTGATAATTTTAGGGGTTTTGTTGATTTTGGTGATTTTGGAGGACGATACCATGATGATTATTGCTAGAATATCCTCCTGAAAAAAACATGAAAATAACATGTTTAGAAAATAGATCTAAATGGGACCAAACCATACTATTCATGTCATATATACACCAATTCCATTCCATTTTAGTTTGACTGAAATAACTACTTGCCTTTTAGTGCCACTAGTTATCCTTGTGATGAGTCTAGGAACCTTAATGGTTATATCTTGGTACAGAACCCATATTTTATATCTTTGGAAAAAAAAAAAATATATATAATATTATTCAAAAGTACATAATGTTATTACACAATCTTTATCTTGCGATTATATCAATTAAAATAGTATATTTATAAATCAAAAAGAATATCCTGACAGAATACGTCTACATCCCGGAGAAGTAAAGTCTATAGATTTCACTTATTCTGTTATTTATTCGTTGTTAATCAAAAAACCCATTTCAAATTTTAATTTCAAACACTTGACATGAAGGTAGACTTGGAGGTTTATGTGTACTAGCATGTTTTAAATTTATCTTTATATACATTATCTTCCATACATGATTATTTGGACTGCATACCATACCCGTTTCTTGTTCAAAAATTCCCACACATGAGTTTCGGATATGTATGGTGCCACAACAACTGATTTTGACCATACCAAAATTGGATTGATAAGCTTGTATTCCATTTTCTAAATTAGGACTGAACTGAATCTTATACTCTTGAAATGTTTGTTTTAAAAGTTGGAAAGTATTTCCTCCTCCAAAAGCATGTCTCTCACTATTTGACTGGCCAATTAAGTAAATATCAGTGTAACTGTTGTCATAAAAAATATCACCTCGAAAAGTATCTCCGGGTAGGTGGAAACACTCTGGCTGCAAACGATTAATCATTCTAAAATACCATTTACAAAATTTTTGTATAAACTCGTCACTTCTTATAACTTCCATTTTATGTTCTACCGGGGAAAGAACACCACATACAAATTTGTTTTTTTCATTATTAGTTCGAATAGAAGTTTTAGGAACATCATCACATAAGACAGGTTGTTTTTTTTCATTATTTGTTTGAGTAAAAGTTTTAATTTCACTCTCTTCTGTCTGATGCTGTAATAGTGTACTTATATATGAATCACATTGACATTGTACTGTTCCTAAATTTGTACGTTCTGCAGTACCCATAAAACTACATTGTTTAGGATTTTTAATTATATTCTTGGTTTCACCAGTTGTATATTGAATAAAACTTGGATTGGAACATAAAATGATGTTCGTATTTCCGGGTATTGAGAGTTGGATAGCACTTGTAATTTCGGTTTGGGGGTTTGAATGTGCTCTTCCTTGTTCAGTTGAATATCCGATACCTATTTTACCATGCTGCTTTGTCCAAAACTCTTTCACAGCTATTACCAATTCCATTTTCTTAGCAAAAGGCATTGATGGTACTTGATTTTTATAGAGGTAGTTAAAAAGATTTTGGGCAGTAAGACGTCGATAAGAAAACAAGCGTTTCAAGTCTGAAGTGTAGTATAAAATTATTTTTAGGGCCTCTTGAGAACTTTTAGGTGAAAGGCGATGATTACCTGTTGATGTCTGAGCCAGACATCTAATATCTTCAGGGCTCAGTGTTTTTAACAAATCACGTACATTGGCTTCATAAGGGGAATTTATGAGGTTCATAACATATAGGAAGGAATACAACACTAAGAATGGAGATAAATAATATAAAAGTTTATTTATTTACTTACTTCTTTATTTATTATATAAATATATAGAAAGTACATTAATGTACATAATAAAACTGAATGTAGCCTCCAAAAAATATCATTGAGTCAATGTCGCTATGTAGAGCGACACACACGGGACACTGTCTCTGACCACACCCTTGTCGAGTCCACTTCCTTCACACCTATCGCACTGTAATAATCCATTCCGTGTCCAATCATAGTAAGAGTCACTCACCACAGATAATTGTACTTTTGACCAGAAGAGGGCGCCTTCTTTTCCCATACTTGTGGGTGACGGCTCATAGATAGCAGCGCTGCCATCGCTTCTCCATTCTCTGTGGAGGCGTCGGGTCCATAACACAATTACAATGAGAGCCATATTTATAAATCGTGAAATAGAAATACTCACTCATTGTTAACAAAATTTATTTAGGGTTGGGGTTTGAATAGGGTAGTATCATCATATCTTTGTCTCAAATTTCCCAAATAATAGGTAATTGGGATTAACATAGTAGTATATCAAAAGGCCCTTCTTACAATAATGTCAGTCCAAAAATTAAAACTCTTTATTGAGGATTAAGTTATTATATCTTAGCCAATAGCCAAGGCTACCTACCACCAAAGTACAGCTCACCACCCATATATTTTCCTTCAATGTTGGAATGATTGGAATTACCAATTTAAAATTTCAAGTCATATATACGATATATATGGGAATTTAGGGGATATTACAAAAAAAAACATACCAATTTAAAAACACCATGTAAAATAATTATAACATTTAAAATTGTGAAAACAATTGTTAATATAATGAAAAATTTCTTAACAAATAATGATATCGTTTTCTTCGTGTGTGTAATACCTATATAAATGGTTCCATTTGTAACATATTTACTGTTATTTATATTTAAACTATTATCAAGGATTGTAATGTTATATTTTTCATATAACCAACACATTATGACATTCAAATTATCTTGTAAATTATTACACACCTGAGTTTCGTTATTGATACCTCCTACTATTATAGACAAGTGATTCCAACATAGTAGTATATTTTTATAATCCCACAATACAGAAAATTTCATATATTTAACAGGAGTCCTAATCATATATGCATCTTTAATAAAAGATAAATTTTGTACATTTTCATTATAACTTTGTACATTTTCATTATTATAATAACGGCATTCTATTAAAATTGACGCTAAGTTAGTTATGTTTATTTGGTTTGGAAGTATAATAGATGAATTTCGTCCTATTAGTATATATACCTGTATAGTGTCTTTAAAGTTTAACTGGAACTCGAACCATTCTTGTTGTGATAGTAAATCATATATATTGAAAAGTTCTTCATGTTTATATTTAATTTGCTCATCACCTCTATCAAACCAGTATTTAATTGAATCTTTCAATACTATAACTTCATTGCAATCATACTCTTGATTCATTGGAATTACTGGAATAATTATTAATAATAATAATAATAATAATATTAATAATAATAAAAAAAGGGTTGGAATCATTTTCAAGCCACAAAATAAACTAAAAATAATATAACATTAAAGCTTGTTTTTATATTTTAATCTTTCAACATTTAGTAAAAAATATATGGTTATGGATGTCATTATTAACAATCAAGGAAATCAGCAACCAAAAGCAGATCTAGAGCAATATTATTTTCAATTGGAAATTCAGGATCAGTAGTAATCTCATTTTTCTTGAATTGAGTATTGTAGGTGAAATATGTACACGCTTTTTGAAGAAGATATGATCTGAAGAAATAAAATAAAAAAATAAAAGTATTATAATTATTTATTTATTATATACAGTTTATATGTTTCTCTAAATAACAGTTAATCTCTAAATATAACAGTTTATATAATAACACTTTGTTCTAACAGCTTTATACTTACGGAATTGTTTTAAAATGGATTTCATTTTTTTCCTGTTCAATACACGTTGTTGAACTTGACATCATAGCTTGAATTAAATTTGAGGTGAAGGCATCTTTCCTTTTAATGATGAATTCATGGTCATCACAAGATATTAACTTGATGTATGTGGAATTAGGACCTTCACATCCACCATAGAAAATCTGGTAATATTGCGTTAGTAGTGTTTTTTATCTTCAAAAAACATTCAATCCTATTTTACATCATCTCATCATGATAAAACTTAATATGTATATTGTGGAGGTTTCTCTACATTTAAGTTATCATTTTTCATAGCTAACCAAATTTCTTCGGAATGGGGTTTACTTGGATGAAAAAATTCATTGACAAGAAATTTAAGAAATATTTGAGCATCCTCAGTAACCCACATATTACAACAATTGTTTGCATAAACATAATATATGTGAACATATACCCAACAATTATTATACTTAATTCTTGCTGTTATGGTGAAATACCAACCATAATAAATGAAATAATTATATATCCGGTCCATATGGTCATATTTAATAAAATCTTGAAATCCGGATTCGGATAATTCTTCTTTAGTGAATGTACATTTTTCTAAGCATTCAACTTTACATTTAGTTTCAAGAAATATCCTATCTAGCTCACTTTGCAATTCTTTAAATTTTTTAAAATTAGAATCATATTTAAATGGAGCGTCAAATTTATTTATAAAAAACTTGATTTTTTCATATTCCTCTTCATTTACCTTTTTATCTTCATCTTCTTCTTCAATTACCTTTATATCTTCATCTTCTTCTTCAATTACCTTTATATCTTTATCTTCCTCTTCAGTTACCTTTTTATCTTCATCTTCTCCCCTTTCTTCATCTCCCTTTTCATCTTCAACTCCTCCTTCATTTACTTTCCTCTCTTCATCATTTCCCAATTTCTCAATGCCAACTTCTTCCCCATTACCAATATCCATTTGGTTCATTTTTCCCAACCTGAAAAATATATATATTATAATTGAAATAGTCTGGTGTATTGAAATAGACTAAGATGATCATCAATCTATTCAAGGAGAAACAGAAACAATCTCAATCAAAAATTGAAAGTTATCTACTACTTAAAAAAAAGAAAGAAAAAAAAAAGAAAAAACAAACTGAAATACTTACGCCTTATTTACGCCTTAGTAAATGTTAATATACTACACAACAATGGTTGTAAGTATAACTTTTAGAAGTTCACTGTAGTAATATCCAAAGAAACGCAGGATGAGAATTGAGATACTGCTCGGATCCCACCTCCTTTTATACAACACACACACACACACACACACACACACACACACACACACACACACACCCACACCAACACAAAGACACACACCCACACCAACACAAAGACACACACACACACACACACACCCACACCAACACAAAGACACACACCCACACCAACACAAAGACACACACATACACACACACACACACACACACACAACGACACACACACACTTACACACACACACCCACACTTACACACACAACGACACACACACACACACACACACACACACACACACACACACACACACAAAGACACACACCCACACCAACACAAAGACACACACACACACACACACACACACACACACACACACACACACACACACACACACACACACACACACACACACACACAAAGACACACACACACAAAGACACACACACACACACACACACACACACACACACAAAGACACACACACACACACACTTACACACACAAAGAGACACACACACACACAAAGACACAAAGACACAAAGACACACACACAAAGACACACACACACACACACAAAGACACACACAAAGACACACACAAAGACACACACAAAGACACACACACACACACACACAAAGACACACACAAAGACACACACAACGACACACACACAAAGACACACACACACACACACACAAAGACACACACAAAGACACACACAAAGACACACACACACACACAACGACACACACACAAAGACACACACACACACACACAAAGACACAAAGACACACACTTAAACACACATAAAGACACACACACACACACACACACAACGACACACACACACAAAGACACACACACACACAAAGACACAAAAACACACACACTTAAACACACATAAAGACACACACACACACACAAAGACACACACAAAGACACAAAGACACACACACACACACACACACACACACACACACACACACACACACACACACACACACACACACACACACACACACACACACACACACACACACACACACACACACACAGCTCCTCCGCTCTGTCACTCTTTGACATCCGGCACCCACAAGCATATATACACACTTGGTTATTTAAATCTAGATAAGGCAACACTGTTTTAAATCATATAGACATCTAATGTATAAAAAAAATACATTTGAAATTAACTAGAATGTTGGAAGTTTATGAAGAATGGTATATAAACCAGCAAAAGATTAAACATGAATACACCAAACAGGAATAATTTTTTGTGACATATTAACACGGAATCATGTGACGAAGGGAATTACTTTCGTATTTTTAGTGATATTGATGACTAATGATAATATTGTTTAAGAACCCGAAATCCCCATCTCTTAACTGACATCATTCAAACCGGGAAAAAAGGATGAAATTGTAACGTTTATCAATCAAGATGAAGGTATATTACCAAAAGCAGCAGCAACACCACCACCACCACCACCACCACCACCCCTACTTAAAAACATTGGTTTACCATCTTAGTATAATGTCTCTTTCTATAATAAAAATCCAGCCCCTCTTTTTTTTATATATATATAAAATGTATAAAAAAAAATCCCAAAATCAATCCTTAAAATGGATTCTGACCTATCACACCTACCATCACCATCACTACCACAATCACCACCGACACCGACACCGACTCCGCCACAATCACCACTGCAACCGACACCGCAACAATCACCACTGCAACCGACACCGCAACAATCACCACTGCAACCGACACCGCAACAATCACCACTGCAACCGACACCGCAACAATCACCACTGCAACCGGCACCGCAACAATCGCCACTGCCACCATTCAAAGAAGATAATACTGAAAATTTAATGATTGTGGAGGATCAAACAAACATATTTATTAATAATCAAAATGATGAAGAAGAAAAACGAAAATATGTTCAATTTATACAAGAAAAAGTTTCAAATTATAAAAACAACTTTCATAATTCCAATTCACCTTTCAAATTAGCTTTTATGATCATTAATAATATGGTTATCCCGTATTATAATTCTTCAAAATGTCCAAATAAAATTTCAGATGCAATTTACAAACAACTTATTTTAATGCCGAATGAGCAAATTTTTCATGATGCATTGATTAACTATTATAAAGAAAATCCTATTCATCTATCACCAAATTGGAAAATTGACACCACAAATTTAAATAATTTACAGTTGTATTATTTGTATCACATGTTAATACAATCTGGTTATGATATTGAATATAGCAATTCACATTTATTCTCCATATAATTAAATTGACAAATAAGTATTTTAATAATAAGTAGTATAGAAATGATATTATATTATATTTTTTTTTAATACCTTTATTCTTATTGTAAATATTATTTAAAAAAAAGTATCACTACAGAGAGTATATCAATTCGAGTTGGATATATGTGGTACCTAGTAGCCAGAACGGTCTTCTCAGCCTACTATGTAAGGTCTGATTTGCCTAATAAGCCAAGTTTTCACGAATTTATATGTTTTCTCTAATTTTTTTCTTATGAAATGATAAAGCTACCCATTTCATTATGTATGAGTTAAAAAAAAATTATTGGAGTTAAAATTAACGTAGATATATGACCGAACCTAACCAACCCTACATAACCTAACCTAACATAGGTTAGGTTAGGTTAATATAATATATGTTAAGTAACGGCCTATTGAATGAATCTCAATCATCAACTCCCCACTATATGATATATGACTCACGCCGTTTACCCGCGCTTCTTTGAATTTCTTCACTTTGACATTCCGAGCACTGGGCAGAAATCACATTACATCAACATCTATCTCTGACCATCGCATTGCTTTGCTTTGTTTTAATTAGACAGTCCGATTCCCCTGGTCCATACCAATTTTGAGTTGATTACTATATATGATGGTCAATGTTGGAAACTAGTTCAACAAACAATTTAGTTATCATCGAACCTATATCCAATATTTGCATTATGAATTTCAATTGTGATGATGCTGGGTACCCATCCATCTTCAGTAGAACCCATCCAGAACCATTTTGGGTTTATGAGGTATGTTTTTTATATTTTTTTTTTTTTTTTGGGTATCCTAAAACAAAAACAAAAACAAAAACAAAAATAAATTAATAATGAACCTTGATATTTAGCACGTGCATTTTAACTAACATAAATAAATTTGAAGAAATAATGTACTATTAACTCATCACCTCTATTTTTCTCTTAATTTCAATTGCATCATCTTTATTAATGAAGGTGTATTATTATTCATATATATTGGTGGTTCTATACCAAAAACTGCCTTGTAAGGCGATACGCCAATTCCACGTGAATATGCTGTGTTTTTGGTGAATTGCACAAAGGGAAGTCCAGCTGACCAATCTCGCGTTTGATTCTCACACATCCAACTGCCAAGCATTTTGATTACATTTTCTTTTGTACATTCAATGCTCCCTTGGCTCTGTGGATGACGAGGTTTGCTATTAATGAGGAGCATGTTGGGCCACATTTCGTTTTTTAGCTCTTGAATCACCTCTGCCACAAATTCACGGCCGTTATCGCTCTGCAGAATTCGTGGGGCTCCCAAGAGAGCAAATATATCGAGTAAGTGGCGTGCCACTTCAATCGCCCGTTTACTGCGAAGAGCTCGTAAAACCGAAAACTTTGTTAAATGATCTTGATAATGTAAAATATATTTATACACACATCCTCCTTCTTTTTGCATATTTATTAAATCCATTTGTCCTCGCTCCGCAAAACTGGTCGATACAATGGGCCGTATTACCCCCTTTTTTCGTCGAGGAAGTCGTTTCAAATTACATATGTGGCAGAGTGAAATAAAGAGTTTCACCGATTGTTGAGTGACGTTAGCGATAGTTTTACTTGCTTCAAAATAAGTTCTTTTTTCTCCTCCGTGACAAACTGCTCTGTGTGCATCATAAATCGTATCATACAATTGCCCTTGATGTATGAAACGACGACACATCCGGCCAGGATCAGCTGTTGTTGCTCCTGTTGTTGTTGTTGTTGTTACAGCCGTAGTAGAATGACGATTGTCACTGGTCAGTTTACGCTTGGTCCCCCGCTTCATTCTTCGTTCAGTTTCGTCGATGGTTACTAAGACATCATCCCCAAATAGATTTTTGACATCATATCGAGACAATAGATCATATTCATGAGAAGATTTCCAATTCAGTTTCAATTTAGCATTTTTGACTTCCTCAATGTATTGTGCTAATTTTTCTCGAGTAAAAATTTTCCGACTCCCAGGCCCACCTTTTTCCAACATTTGGCTAATTTTTAATTCAAATTCATGTTTGCTGCAAAATTCTTCGTTTTTCTTTTGCTTTGATATCATCCTATCACTATTTTAATTTTATTTCAATATGTTTATTATATAACCACCAAGTTTTTTTTTTTTTTTTTACAAATCGCCTAGAACACTAGTGATGATAATGGAATTTGACTTGAAAAGGAATTGAAAAGAAGAGTTTGAAGCCTTTACTGTAAACCTGAAGAATCTCGAAATATAAATAAAAAAAAAATATATATAATGCCATGCCTAGTAAAATATATAATATGGTCAGACGGATTTAATAAATTTACCATTCATTAATTACATACCAAAATGAGTGGACAACATAGCATGAAAACATTAGAAGGTTTAAATTTCAAAATAAATTTAAACATTTTAAAACGAAATGGGTTTTATTATAACAAACAAGAAAATCTATGGAAATGTATAAAGTGTCATTTGTCACTTACATTCAATATAAATAGTAATGCAATTGTATATCCAGAACATAATTGTACATTTATTTCACAAATTAAAACACCTATCAGAATGTTTAACAACATTTTTTTTTTGAAGTTTGAAAGTGCACGTCTAGACACATTTAACAATTGGAAATTCCCATGGATTTCCCCTCTAAATTTAGCTAGGGATGGATTTTTTTATCTTAAAAGAAACGATGCATGTGCATGTATTTTCTGCAATACAGTTATCAAGAACTGGCAAATAAACGATATTCCACATAATAAACATAGACAAAGAGTTCCTTATTGTCCATTTATCATGGGAAAACCCGTTGGTAATGTCCCTTTAGAGTTATGTGAAGTTATTCTGCAATCAAATTTAGTCCTCTCATTGTCACCTCATTGTCCCAGTGTCGATCGAACATATGAAGATTGTAAAAATCGCCTGGAAAGTTTTAGCACATGGCCACTTACATTACCAAACTCAGAAGATCTAAGTTCAGCTGGATTCTTTTATACAGGTCTTAGTGATCATGTGAAATGTGCTTTTTGTAATCTTGGGCTATGGAATTTTGACATTTCTGACAAGCCTCTACTTCTTCATATTCAATGGAATCCGGAATGTAGCTTTCTGAAAAGTTTCATGGATTTATCCTCGAACAAAATTGAGATTACAATACGAAAATTTCGAGAGGTATCTGTAAATGATAAAAAAAATCTAATTCAATCTTTAATTGAAGGAATGGATACCATATGCCAAACCATTTACCATGATAATATACCTCGAGATATTATACATAGTATTGTAAAAGAAACTATAGAAAAAAAAGAATTTGCAGTATTGTTTTCATATATTTTATTTCGGTATAAATGTCAGGAAAAACAATTTGGGAAAATTTTGGTAAAAAATTTTCCTCAAATAATAAAAGATATGGAAACTACCACAACCCAAACAACACCCCCACCATCACCCTACCCAAACCCCACCAACACAACAACCCCCACAACAACCCAAACCCCACCAACACAACAACCCAAACAATAACCCGAACCCCACCAACACAACAACCCCCACAACAACCCAAACAATAACCCAAACCCCACCAACACAACAACCCCCACAACAACCCAAACAATAACCCAAACACTGCCACCACCACCACCACCACCACCACCACCCTCCCAAAACCTAACCAACACAACAACCCAAACAATAACCCAAACCCCACCAACACAACAACTCCCACAACAACCCAAACAATAACCCAAACACTGCCACCACCACCACCACCACCCTCCCAAAACCTAACCAACACAACAACCCAAACACTGCCACCACCACCACCACCACCACCACCACCACCACCACCACCACCACCACCCTCCCAAAACCTAACCAACACAACAACCCAAACACTGCCACCGCCACCACCACCACCACCACCACCACCACCCTTCCAAAACCCAACCAACACAACAACCAAAACACCGCCACCGCCGCTACCACCACCACCACCACCACCACCTCACCACAACCCCAACAACCTTACCACACCACCACCACCACTCCCTACTACACATTAATGAATATAATCCATGTTCCGTTAGAATACAAAAAATATATAAATTATTATATAAACACCATTCATTTTTATATACAAAATAGTCAGTATGTCATCTCAGTATTGTAAAGAAACTGATTTTTATTACAAAAATGCACATCGTCCTCCCACTATAAATATGCCATTAATACAATTAAAACCAAACCAATTAAATTATGATAATAAAACTAAAAAATCTTTAGGGCTTTTATATGTAGATGCCAGTCAATGTTTTAGTACAGACGAAAAAGTTATATTAAAAAAATGTAAAATCCTAATGTTACATTCTCCATCATACTTTTATATTTCGTATCTTAATAATAAAAGTTATCGACATAAATGGAATGATAAAACGAAAAATGTTATTATTTTTGAAAATTCGTCCCCCATGAGTCAAGCCGAATATGTTAATTTATATCAACATATGTTTGGTAATGGAAATACAATAGAGGGAGAGTATACACTTCCTCGTGGTCAACCTGAAAAAATTGATCAAAAGATTCCGATAATTACCCAAATTAGAGAGTTTATGGAAGAAACACATTGTTTTCATTTAGATTTTATACCAATTATTAAAAGAATTAAATTGGGGATGATTCATAATAACCAATATAATTTACCAATGATATCAGAGGAATGGATAGCACTGAATGGTAAAACCTATCAGTGTGATTATAGTATTTTAATTGAAACTGAAAATGCAAATAATTTAATTCAATTTACGCACTCTCGGTCTCGATGTTTAAATTGGATACTTGGAACTTTAGGATGTATTTTCAACCTAAATGATAAGAAGACCAACAACCGTGCAATTAAGAATTATATGCATCGTTTTCCTTTCAGTCATCGCTTAGATGAAGAAAAAATTGCCTGTTATTTCCCACTTGAAGAAGCCCTAATACATATAAACAGCCATCGACTCAAAACACTAATACCCTTCAATAGTGAAACATTAATTAAAACTATAATTAAAAAAATAAAAGAAAATCGTTAAATAAAATGGTACATCCTCATCTTTCAACAACAACAACGGCTTCAGGCGAGAATCATCAACAACTTCCTCAGTTACTACCTCAACCTCATGTTATGGATTTGAGAATAGCTAATAGAGTACATGAAGAATCTTATTGGAATCCAATACCAACCACATTAACAACTCCCACAATTAATGAGACACATGATAATAAGGAAATATCACAGGAAAAAATGAATGTCGTTAAGAAAAAAACAAATTGGTCCCTTTCTATTATGTATCTGTCTTTTTTGGTTGGTTTATTAGCCACCTTTTATCTTTTGGGAACAAATATTTCCAAATCATTAATGTCATTAGTAATTGCTATTATGGCTCTTTTATTAATTACATTTATCTTAACTTACCATCAATATCAATATAAATCAATTGTTTCTTATGCCCAAAAAATCGTTCCTCCAGCTAAACAGCTTATACATCTATTAAATTATTAAATTATAATTAAATTTCATAGTCATTTTATTATTTTTCTCCTATATAAAAAAGAACAAAAAAAGATATGTTCGGTAATAAAATATTCACATATTTTATACTTATTATATTAATTATCTTATGTTTGTTTATTACAATAACATCTTTTATGAATGTATATGATAAAATACCATTTATGGATTCAGTTAAATCTGATGATCACATGAAATATGTTATGGGGTCACATCATGCCATTGCTGGGCTAATTGCAGTAATTCTCGTGATTTTTACAACGATTAATACATATAAAATTATAAACCATGAAGAAAGAGACCAAATGAATTTTGAAGCACAGTAAATTTAATAAAGTATTCGAAAAAAATTTGTTGTAATGTATGACATTTACCAAGTCATAGAAACAGGTGCTTGCTTTATTTTTTTAATACAAGTGTAATCAATACTGATCATAAAATTACCTAAATTTTTTAATTATAATTATAAAAACCTACAGTGTGTGTGTGTGTGTGTGTGTGTGTGTGTGTGTGTGTGTGGGTGTGTGTGTGTGTTGTAAATAGAAATATATTAAATTTGATATATACAAAATTCATATTCTATAATGTTTACAATTTCTAAGATCTAACTGTATATTTATTAATTGAAGGTGGTGGTATGCCTAATATAATAATAATAATAATAATAATAATAATAATAATAATAATAATAATAATAATAAAAACTCTGGGAGAATGGTAATTCGAATGTAAGTTACAAGTTACTAAAGAGATATTCATCAAATCCTTATTCTCAATAATGGATCCTAAGTGAGTGGGTAAAACGACACATACAGAGGAAGAAACAAACAACGGGTAGGTCTCCTGAAACCCATTTAAACCTATTACAAAAAACAATAACAACCACCAAAATAAATATATATATATATATATGTCGTACCTAATAGCCAGAACTCATTTCTCAGCCTACTATGCAAGGCCCGATTTGCCTAATAAGCAAAGTTTTCATGAATTAATATATTTTCTCTAATTTTTTTCCTTATGAAATGATAAAGCTACACATTTCATTATGTATGAGGTAATTTTTTTTTTATTGGAGTTAAAATTAACGTAGATATATGACCGAACCTAACCAACCCTACCTAACCTAACCTAACCTATCTTTATAGGTTAGGTTAGGTTAGGTGGCCGAAAAAGTTAGGTTAGGTTAGGTTAGGTAGGTTAGGTAGTCGAAAAACCATTAATTCATGAAAACTTAGCTTATTAGGCAAATCGGGCCTTGCATAGTAGGCTGAGAAGTGAGTTCTGGCTACTAGGTACGACATATATATATATATATATATATATATATATATATATATATATATATATATATATATTTATATGTCGTGCCTGGTTGCCAGAACGTTGTATTTGGCCTACTGTGCAAGACCCGATTTGCCTGATGGGCCGAGTTTTCATGAATTTATATTTTTTTCAATTTTTTTTTCTTGTGAAGAGATGAATCTGTCCATTTCATTATGTATGGGTTGATTATTGGAAATTTGAGTTAAAACTAACATAGATATATGACCGAACCGAACCTAACCTAGCCCCTAACCTAATTAACTTGTGCATGGTGAAATGTACAGATTTATCACTTCATAGAGGAAAATTGGAAAAATATATAGATTCAGGGGAACTTGCCTCGTTGGGCAGGTCGGGCCTAGCATAGTGGTCCAGGTGTGGCTTTCTGGCTGCTACATATGTCTATTATTTTTTTTTATAATATGCTAAACGAAACCTCTCAATGTTCAATAATTCTTAGCCATTTATTAAAAAAATTGTGGGAAGGACTCTCTCGACGCCTCACCCTGCCACAGTGGGTCGTCTCTCCGTTCTGTCTCTGTGTCGGATCAGGGACGGATCCTAGCCCGCCTTTTGAGTTCGAATCTCCGTTTTCGGCGACCCACCTTAACACCCCCCTCCCCTTACCCATCCAGAGCAAAATCCCACCCCTTACCCCCCAAAGTCCTCGTCTCTGCGTTAGTAGCTGGAGTGCTGGTGGAGATGGTGACAGTGGCACCGCTGTCGTCAACAGCTGGAGTGCTGGTGGAGGTGGAGGTGGTGACAGTGGCACCGCTGTCGTCAGCAGCTGAAGTGCTGGTGGAGGTGGAGGTGGTGACAGTGGCACCGCTGTCGTCAACAGCTGGAGTGCTGGTGGAGGTGGAGGTGGTGACAGTGGCACCGCTGTCGTCAGCAGCTGAAGTGCTGGTGGAGGTGGAGGTGGTGACAGTGGCACCGCTGTCGTCAGCAGCTGGAGTGATGGTGGAGGTGGTGACAGTGGCACGTGCTGTTGGGAGGGTGGCACTGACATCTTCTGATTGTGGAGAGATGGTGTCGCTGTTTGTGGATTGGATTCTCATCCATATTAAAAATAAAATAATTAGTAAACATATACCAACAACAAATATATAAATGTTCATTTTTTTTTATAATAACCAAAACAAAAAAAATATTAGAGGGTAATTCATAAAAAATAAAAAACAACAACTAAGTATTTTGGGTAATTGCCAATAAACAAACAATATATTAAATTATTAATATAATTGAAAAGTTTTAATTATAATATAAATTACCATATACATCCTTGTGTTTTAGGTGGGGTATACAAATTTACATACTGATTAAATGACATTGAATCGCACAAATCTTGTGGTATATGATGTACATCATTAGGAGGTTCTATTTGGAAGTTGGGGATGGATGTATCTGCTTTTATAGTTTTATCAACAACTTGAAGATATTCAGAAGGATCTCGTATTTGTACTAAATAATTAGGTTGAAGAGTTGTAATGTTGTTTCCCGGTGTTACTTCAAATTTCCTAAATACCCCAACACTGCGATTCATAATATTTTGCAAATGGGCAATGGTATTTTTTAATACTAACATCTCATTAGAACATAGGCTCTTGAGAGTAACAAAACCGATTTGATCTGAATATACTACATTAGGTGATGCTATTTCAAGAATATTTGTGCCATTTTCGGGATAGTCTGAAAATATATCAATACCACTGGGTTTTTCATCTGCAAGATTATGATTGATATCGAGTATTTTTGAAGGAGACATTCCAATGGCAATATCAAAAATAGAATAATTAACATTATTTATATCAACAGGTTTATTCAGGTCATCATTAAACTCTGAAAAGTAATTTTTCAAATTGTCTATATTTGCTTTTAAATTCTTACGAAACATTTCCGAATCATTAATATGTTTCTCCATAGCAATATCAGCGAGATCAGGAGAAGTGGTAGTATTTAAGTCAGGAAAACTGTCTGGTTTAATAGGATCTCCAGGTTTGAGATTTGTATTAGGTGTCATGGTATGTGCTGTATTTACAAATCGTTTATGAGGTGGATATTTAGTACCATCTTTAAGTCCTCGTTTCAATTTTTCACAGGCTGTAGTTGATTTAGGTTCAGTACTGTCAGTAAACACGGCCTTCCCTTTATTATTAATGATGAGAATATTATGTGGAGTAGTGATACACTCATTATTGAGTGGAGGGTATTTTTTAAGATCTTCCGGATTATTCGAGAGGGCAACCGCTATGGCTAGAAAATCATGTATTCGATGTGTGGACAAGGGTTCATAACAAGCAAAATTGGTTCGATTCAAATATAATCTACTTCCATCATTATCTGTTATAGTTTTCACTTGTAAACGTCGCTGTGATTGAATTAGTTGAGAATAATATATGTTTAAAACTGAATTTACATCAAAAATTTTTAGTAAAACTAAATTTTCTTCACCTTTAGCTGCTTTAACAAATTTATGAGGTGGAGAAGTTATTAATTTAATCTTGTCAATTGGTTTGGCTCACCTTTGTAATAACCATTATCAAGAGAAGCAGGGAGAGCGTTCATAAACTTTTCATAACATTCCAATTGGTCTTTAATGTTATTATTATTGCAAGGAACAGTTTCCTCTGTATCAACCCAAATTACTTTAACCCCCTGATCTATGAGATTTGATGGCATAGCTAACATCTGTAAAAAGATTTTTGAATCAGGGATTAGAATATTACCTGGATGAAAAGATATATTCATAGCATTTTGCATGTTAGGATAGACTTTTTGATTAACATTATAACTTGTTAAGACATGAGCCATTGGTCCTAAATTATAAGTTTTATGAGGTCCAGTTTTGTTGGAACAAAATGAGTCTTTAAAATCTTTCACCACGTCTGTTGATAACAAACCCATTTTTAGATATAAACAGGGTGGACATATAGCAGACAAACTTTTATAAATATTATGCACTGGTTTTTCCCGTGCTTTTCTATACAAATCTTCAATTTGTTGTAAATGATAATCTTTTTCTTCATATTTTAGGTCAGGAAATAGAGCGTGAATACAAACACATTTAGAAGAATTACCAATCATATTTAACTGTTGACCCAAAGCTTTTATGAAAGAAGCACGTTGGTTAGGGTCACTGATATATCTAGTCATATCTTGAATTTTGGAAAGAACTTCAGATATTTCTGGATTAACTTTTGGATTGGCCATTATTGATGTTATAGATGAATTCGGAGTTAGACCAACTACTGATTGTTGTGTTATGGTGTTTGTTTGTTGGTTTTGTGCTGGTTGGTTTGGTGGTGGGTTTGGTGATTGTACAGGATTGGTTGTATTTGGAATCCCTACAGGACTATTCATATTTTCATATATTTTTTATTATAAATTAAAATAAAAAGGTAAATAAATGTCTTCATCTTTACCTCAATCACCGACATCATCACTTTCAATAAAAAATCCGATAGTTAATTCTGATGTCATTAATATCATTTCTAAAATTAATGATGATTCACCCCAACATAATTTAATTAGAACGATGATTAGAGAACAAATAAATATGATAGGTACTCAATGTATTTGTAAACATGCAATTTTACCTAATGTAAAAACAGAAGATAAAGATTATTATTTACTTCAACTTGAACAACTCTATATGAAAGCCCAAGTAAAATTATCCAAATCCAATACCTATATAAGTTTATCTGCCATATGCCAACCATGTTTGTATGTGAAAATGGGTTTAATCTTTCGGGAAACTTTAAATGATTTTCATTATAATGAAATGTGTCATAATAACATTGGAATACACACCTATAATTTAGGATATTTCTGGCATGCTCTATCTAGTTTCGGTATTAATTACAAAATTTATCCCCAAATTAAACAAACACAGAACATATCTTTCTTCCCTGGTAATGTTATCTTACCCAATCCCAACATTTTGTTACAAATTTTAGCTATGCCATCAAATCTCATAGATCAAAATATTAAAATTGTTTGGGTTAACACTAAAGAAATAATAGACGAAATAAATGAAATAAATGTTGACGATTTAACTAAAATTTATACAAAATTTGTAGAAAGTCTCCCATATCCTTTGGAAAACGGTTACTATAAACGTCCATTAAAAAACGAACAATGGAATGACAATGAAAAGGGAATAAGCGCTCCTCCTTCTTCACGATTTATTAAAGTTATAAAAAAGGATGATTTTAATTCAGTGGA
Source organism: Procambarus clarkii (assembly GCF_040958095.1). Taxonomy (NCBI): domain Eukaryota; kingdom Metazoa; phylum Arthropoda; class Malacostraca; order Decapoda; family Cambaridae; genus Procambarus; species Procambarus clarkii. The sequence goes on along the minus strand of NC_091161.1, from coordinate 1,116,170 downwards.
TTTAAAAATCTTTGATATTAACAATATAATGAGTATTTATTATGCTCAGTTAATTAAATCTCAGCAACGGCTCTTACAAATAAGAAATAATCGATTGTCATACTGTGAACCATTATCGACACATAGGACTCATGATTATATAGCTATAGCAATTGCTCTTTCTGACTCCCTCGATGATCTTAAAGAATTACCGCCTCTCAATGGTCGATGTATCTTCACGATGCATAACATTCTTATTGTTAACAGACAAGGAAGAGCTATTTTTACTACAACTACTACCAAAAATCAATCCACTGAATGTATACAATTAAAACGAGCTCTTAAACCTAAAATATCCACCCAAACCAATACCAGTTCACCCAATGTATTACAACAGCTCAAAAATCCTGTTAGACCTATTGATATTCATCCCCCTTCTTTTATACATGAGACAAAATTTTCTTATCTGTCTCATATTGCAACTGAGAAACCTATGGTTAAAACGTATCAAAGTCATTTAACTTCAAATACTGATAATTTAAAACGGTATTTCAATACATTTAATGATGATCTAAATGTGGATGTGGTAAATAACATTAATGATGTTTCCATTCTCGATATTGCAATGGGAATGTACCCTAGTAAAATATTAGATATTAACTTGAAACCGGAAAAAAATTCAAATATTGATATTTCCACTGACGAATCCAATGGAGAATGTATGATTAGGATATTAGAAACCACCCCTCCTAATACTGCTTATTCATCTCATATAGGATTCATTTCCCTTACAAATATATGCAGTAATGAAAAATTAGTTTTAAAGAATATGGCAACATTTTTACCAAATATATTAGCTCGAAATACTGGCACAAACTTCATTTCTAAAAATTCTCTAGGGAATATTACCCATAATATAAATTTTTTGGCTGAAATGAAAGATCACAACGAGTTTATTGAGTCCATAAAACAACCAAATTAACAAAGTAAAATAAAATAAAAAAAATGACTTCAAAATCAACCTTGGATATTATTAATCTTAATGATGCCCTTAAAAATAAAAAATATAAAAAAGCTTTTCAAATTTATTTAGACTTTGAAAAATCTATTCTAAAAACACTCTTTGTAAATGAAATTAAAATTTTACCCGAAAATGAAAATAGTCCAGAGAGACTAAACCCATTTCCATTGATAATATGTTCAACGCTGTTCAAATTAGCATTACAAGAAGATAAGAAAAATGATATGAAAGAATTTAAACCGAAAGAAAATCTTCAAAAATTAAATGAATTCTTTAAAAATACCGATAATATTGACCAAATAGTAGGTTCATCCCTCATTAACGATCTACTAACCAACCTTATACATTGTGCAATCAATGAACTTGAAAACGAAAATATGGATGAACCCAATCTCATGGACAGAATTTTTGGTGTATATAAATTATTTGAACAGTTTCTATTTGCCCTTGAACGTAGTCATCTTTATACACCATTTTCAATCAACACTCAATTGATTTACCTTTATTTTCTGTTATGCAAACGCATGAATGAACTCATAAAAAGTTGTGTAAATATGAATACAATCTCTAATTCAAAAATAAATGAAATTCAAAACACATTTCAAAATAATGTAAACCAATTGGAAAACAATAATAAATTTTGTATACAACAGTTACATGAACATTATCAATGGCAACTAAAAAACTCTCAAGAAATTTATAAAAGCAACATTGAAGAAATTTACAGAAAAACAGAGGAAAGTAAAAATGAATTATGGAAAAGGGTTAACCTTTCAACTATTGACACTATACATGAACAAGAATTAATGTTAAATAACCAACTTGAATTAATAGAAAAAATCATATCCGAAACAAAAACGTATGGAATGAATGATGATGATGATGATGAATTAACACAATGATGACTAACGATCATTGAGTCCTAGGGTTACAAACCAATCGCTCTTTGACCATTCCAATGTCAGCTGAACACCATATTGTTGCTTCTCCAGCCGGGATTCTGCCTTAGAAGCTTTCAGGCATAATCCCACGAGTACTTACTTAATCAAACTTATAGAAATATAAAATAGATATTAATAGTACTACCATCATTAAGTTGAAATTTGTATCCATATAAGGGGACGGCATTGTCTACTTCTGATCATATTACTATTTTCTACCTTGTTTCTATTTATCAATGATAACTGATCGTTTTCAAGCATAATAATATAGTAGTCACTGTTTATACTTCTTTTGTTTTGTATAGTCGGAGTTGCTACTATCCCAAAGATTTCTCTTTCACAGAAACATATTAAGGATAAGAGAGCTGTGTCCCCATATGATGGGTACTGGTCTAATTTTCCTGGTGTGGATGAATCTGTTCCATTATTATGATTATAATTATTATTGGTTTTGCCGTTTAAGCCTTTAGAACGAATAAACATATCAATATCATTTATTTGATGAGGGGGTATATTGAAAGCCCCAAATTCTTTCACCACGTCATATATGGTATAAGGTTTGATAGATATGAGTCGACTGTATTGCTGTTTGACTATTCCATCATCATAATTTGTCTTATAACTCTTTCTTTTCCTTCCCAAAGCATTATAAACAGCCCAGTTATCTATCAGTATGGCTCTCATATCTGAATATTTAGGGTATTTATTGACAATATATTTATATGACTTACTAACACCATATTTATTTTTAGATAAAACACAGTCATAATACGTTAAAATATGTGTAAAATATTGACACATGTTCAATAAAGTTAAAACATTTTGAATATATGATCGTTTTCCTGCTGTCCATAAAATAAGAATATTGTGTTTGTTGGTGGCTTTCATATAATCTAACATCTCATATAAAAATGGCCGTGTATATACTGAGGGAAAACTATCTGACAAATTCAGTTGTAAATGTTGTTGTTCATCATATATGGCTAATGTATTATCGAAATCAAAAACAAGAAGAGCTGGTGCTCTTTTTTCCTCGTTAAGATATCGTACATATTTATAAAAAAACATATCTTGAGTAAAATCTTCAGTATCTAACATTTGTTTACTGTTAAAATAATTATTAATATTATCATCATTATTATTATTATTACTATTGTCATCATTGTTTATTGGTGACAATATATCAGTAGTAATTGTAGATGTTGCAGTGGATGTAGTTGTTGTTGTTGTTGTTGTTATTGTTGACGTAGTGTCACTAGTTGTAATAATTACATTAGTATCACTAGTTATATCAGAAGGAAAATATGATAAAAGTGGCTTTGTAGTCATATTCCACGACATTGTTTTCTTATTTTTTAAAAATTAATTAAATTGTTATTAAATTGTTTTTTTATTGGTCTTTGAAGGTAACAATTGGTAACATGGGATGCCCGAATAATGTGGAAGGAACATGTTTTATTACTTCTTCAATGAAATGTTTGTTAGAGTGTCGCATTTTCTCAGTGGGAAGTATATTTTTATCAAGTAAACATTTTAAATGAATCATGGCATGAACAATAATAACACAGACGTTAAGAGCTGACATTCCCATTCCATTTAGACTAGTGTTGAACATTTCTCCATTAGACATATTTACAAATGTATTATATAAAATACGATGGGAACCTAACACCTTATATCGTTTATCAGCTCCAGGCATAACCAAACTATAAGCATCTAGGCCACTTACAAGAGACCGATCATTATCCTTGTTTATATAATTTTTATCATCATCTGTTTTTGTTTTATATATGTTTATTAATTCATTTATTGAATAAAAAATATACACATTATTAGTAGTATTGTCCAAATAAAGATTAATATACTCACAATCTTGAGGATAGAGGAGTTTACCATTTTGATCTCTATCACCTTCTAACGCCAAATTCAAAATTTCCTTATTTACTTCTAATACATTTTCCTTATAGTCGATAAAATGATAATTTAGTGGGGGTGATCTTAAATTTTTTTGAATTTCAAACCAACCCTCAAACAAATATTGATCAGCAGCTCCAAACAATTTTCAATTGTTCTAGACATAAGTTGCTGAGCCACATGTCCCATAAATCTAATCCAGTTATGATAAACTTTATTTATAATAAATTGAGCACTTTCATGTGTATAAATTAAAGCTGTTATTGGTTCAGCTTTAATGATGTTACTCTTACCTAAACACTCCTCAATATACTGTAAACGTCTTTCAACTCTAGCTATTCGCGTTCTTTCCTCTAAATCATAATCATCAATATAAACATCCCTATTAAAGTGATTTTTCTCGTTTTTAATGTGACCATCTCGGTTTACACGATATGCGTCACTAGAGGGTAAGAGTCCACCTGCTGTTTTGACAAATGGTATGCGGTATCGACGTTGTTGTTGTTGTTGTTGTTGTTGAGATTTTCTTCGATTTTGTTCACTTTTTCTTTCACTAGTTGTTCTTGGTGTTGGTGTTGGTGTTGGTTTAGATTCTGTTGCTGTTGTTGTAGCTGTTTTGTTTTTTCTAATTTTATTATTAGATTCTTCATTTTCACTGGGACTGTAAATTCCTCCTTTTGATGGGAAATATGCCATTGAGACAAAATTTTCAATTTTTTCTTTTTCCTCTTTCCCTTTTTTTAGAGAGGTTATTATTATTATTATTATATTATTATTATTATATTATTATTATTATTATTATTATTATTATTATTATTCATTTTTAACTATAAAGAAAACCTTAAGAGTGAAAATAATATCTAGGAATAAATTAAAATTCAAAAGGAGTCATATCATGTGATTATATTATTTTTAAAATTATTTCAGAACTACAACAGAAAGGTGTTCACCTGCTGAAACCTCATGCGTGTACTGAGGTAAGTACAATTCAACCCTTCCTCTTTCTCCTAGCATCAGGTCAGCACAGGTGGTGGTGTAAGAGCAGTATGATTGAAGTTGGTCTTTAGAGCGCCGCTACTCTGTGATAACTCAAGGAGGTGACAGTCTTTACTGAGCCTCCATTCTCCACCTCGAGAGTGCTGGTCTTTGCCTCGGGAGTGCTGGTCTTTACTGCGCCTCCATTCTCCGCCTCGGGAGTGCTGGTCTTTACTGGCCTCCATTCTCCGCCTCGGGAGTGCTGGTCTTTACTGCGCCTCCATTCTCCGCCTCGGGAGTGCTGGTCTTTACTGCGCCTCCATTCTCCGCCTCGGGAGTGCTGGTCTTTGCTGCGTCTGCTGCGCTGTCGCTCTATGCCTCGGGAGTGTTGGTCTTTACTGCGCCTGCTGCGCTGTCGCTCTGTGCCTCGGGAGTGTTGTCGCTCTGTGCCTCGGGAGTGTTGGTCTTTCTGCGCCTGCTGCGCTGTCGCTCTGTGCCTCGGGAGTGTTGTCGCTCTGTGCCTCGGGAGTGTTGGTCTTTGCTGGCCTGCTGCCTCGAGAGTGTTGGTCTTTGCTGCGCTGTCGCTCTGTGCCTCGAGAGTGTTGGTCTTTGCTACGCCGATGTTCTGTGCCTCGGGAGTGCTGGTCTTTGCTGCGCCTACTGCACCTGCACCGGCGCTCTGTGCCTCGGGAGTGTTGGTCCTTGCTGTCCCCCTCGAATTGTAATCTCATATCAAATCGTACCACATTTACCTTATAAGATGACAAAAAAAATAAAAAATCACAATCTTATGACAATAATCTTATGAAAATTTGTAATGAGGAGTCTCAGATGATGATATAGAGTTTTTTTTTTTTTTTTTTTTTTTTTTTTACCTCATCCATGACTAGAGGTTTGTTCCCCCATTTGTAGAAAAGTTTCTATTCCAGCACTGAAACTCTGAGTGTCCATAAAGATTAATGATATCTGTTGAAATGAAAAACTATATGTTTTAATAATACTTTTTACACTTTTACATATATACGAACTCCAAGCGAGGTCTTTCCCTTCACAGTGGAGAACTAATATAAGGAATATAAGGTTGAGGGTTGTC
>NC_091161.1:1021448-1109747 GCF_040958095.1 Procambarus clarkii | reverse complement strand
CCTCCCCCACACACCTCCCACACACACCTCCCCCACACACCCCCACACTCCTCCCCCACACACCTCCCGCACACACCTCCTCCACACACCTCCCACACACTCCACCCCCACACACTCCACCCCCACACCCTCCACACACCTCCCCCACACACCTCCCATACACACCTCCCCCACACACCTCCCCCACACTCCTCCCCCACACACCTCCCCCACACTCCTCCCCCACACTCCTCCCTCACACACCTCCCCCACACACCTCCCCACACTCCTCCCCCACACACCTCCCACACACACCTCCCACACACACCTCCCCCACACACCTCCCACACACTCCTCCACCACACACCTCCCCCACACACCTCCCACACACTCCTCCCCCACACACCTCCCCCACACACCTCCCCCACACACCTCCTCCACACTCCTCCCCCACACACTCCTCTCCCACACACTCCTCTCCCACACTCCTCTCCCACACACCTTCCCCACACTCCTCCCCCACACTCCTCCCCCACACACCTCCCCCACACTCCTCCCCCACACACCTCCCCCACACTCCTCCCCCACACACCTCCCACACACTCCTCCCCCACACACCTCCCACATACACCTCCCACACACTCCTCCCCCACACACCTCCCCTACACACCTCCCCCACACACCTCCCCCACACACCTCCCCCACACACCTCCCCCACACACCTCCCACACACTCCTCCCCCACACACTCCTCCCCCACACACCTCCCCCACACACCTCCCCCACACACCTCCCCCACACACCTCCCACACACCTCCCCCACACACCTCCCCCACACACCTCCCCCACACACCTCCCCCACACACCTCCCCCACACACCTCCCACACACACCTCCCCCACACACCTCCCCCACACACCTCCCCCACACACCTCCCCCACACACCTCCCCCACACACCTCCCCCACACACCTCCCCCACACACCTCCCCCACACTCCTCCCCCACACACCTCCCGCACACACCTCCTCCACACACCTCCCACACACTCCACCCCCACACCCTCCACACACCTCCCCCACACACCTCCCACACACACCTCCCCCACACACCTCCCCCACACTCCTCCCCCACACACCTCCCCCACACACCTCTCCCACACACCTCCCCCACACACCTCCCCCACACTCCTCCCCCACACACCTCCCCCACACACCTCCCACACACACCTGCTCCACACACCTCCCCCACACACCTCCCCCACACACCTCCCCCACACCCCTCCCCCACACACCTCCCACACACACCTCCCCCACACACCTCCCCCACACTCCTCCCCCACACACCTCCCCCACACACCTCCCCCACACACCTCCCCCACACACCTCCCACACACTCCACCCCCACACACTCCACCCGCACACCCTCCACACACCTCCCCCACACACCTCCCACACACACCTCCCCCACACACCTCCCCCACACTCCTCCCCCACACACCTCCCCCACACACCTGCTCCACACACCTCCCCCACACACCTCCCCCACACACCTCCCCCACACACCTCCCCCACACACCTCCCCCACACACCTCCCTCACACTCCTCCCCCACACTCCTCCCCCACACACCTCCCCCACACACCTCCCACACACCTCCACCACACACCTCCCCCACACACCTCCCCCACACACCTCCCCCACACACCTCCCCCACACACATCCCCCACACTCCTCCCACACACTCCTCCCCCACACACCTCCCCCACACACCTCCCCCACACACCTCCCACACACTCCTCCCCCACACACCTCCCCCACACACCTCCCCCACACACCTCCCCCACACACCTCCCCAACACACCTCCCCCACACACCTCCCACACACTCCTCCCCCACACACCTCCCCCACACACCTCCCCCACACACCTCCCCCACACACCTCCCCCACACTCCTCCCCCACACACCTCCCCCACACACCTCCCACACACACCTCCCCCACACACCTCCCACACACACCTCCCCCACACACCTCTCCCACACACCTCCCCCACACACCTCCCCCACACACCTCCCCCACTCACCTCCTCCACACACCTCCCCCACACACCTCCCCCACACACCTCCTCCACACACCTCCCCCACACACCTCCCCCACACACCTCCCCCACACACCTTCCCCACCCACCTCCCCCACACACCTCCCCCACACACCTCCCCCACACACCTCCCCCACACTCCTGCTTCACACACCTCCCCCACACACCTCCCCCACACACCTCCCCCACTCACCTCCTCCACACACCTCCCCCACACACCTCCCCCACACACCTCCTCCACACACCTCCCCCACACACCTCCCCCACACACCTCCCCCACACACCTTCCCCACCCACCTCCCCCACACACCTCCCCCACACTCCTGCTCCACACACCTCCCCCACACACCTCCCACACACACCTCCCCCACACACCTGCTCCACACACCTCCCCCACACACCTTCCCCACACACCTCCCACACACACCTCCCCCACACACCTGCTCCACACACCTCCCCCACACACCTTCCCCACACACCTCCCCCACACACCTCCCACACACACCTCCCACACACACCTCCCCCACACACCTCCCCCACACACCTCCCCCACACACCTCCCCCACACACCTCCCCCACACACCTCCCACACACACCTCCCTCACACACCTCCCACACACACCTCCCCCACACACCTCCCCCACACACCTCCCCCACACACCTCCCCCACACACCTCCCCCAAGACAATTAACAACTTACTCTTATCCTTGAAGGCAGTAATGAGCAGTCTGAAGCCGTTCTCCTTGGGCCCCCATTGGTCGGTGACGTAGCGAAGAGTGACGTGATTGGTCTGGGTGTAGATGATGCCAACATTCTGAAGGGTGTTCCGACACGACAGGTCAGCCTGGGGGAGGAGGGGGACATTAGGTCAGCCTGGGGGGAGGAGGGGGGACATTAGGTCAGCCTGGGGAAGAGGGGGGGACATTAGGTCAGCCTGGGGGAGGAGGGGGACATTAGGTCAGCCTGGGGGAGGAGGGGGGACATTAGGTCAGCCTTGGGGGAGGATGGGGAACATTAGGTCAGCCTGGGGGGAGGATGGGGAACATTAGGTCAGCCTGGGGGGAGGAGGGGGACATTAGGTCAGCCTGAGGGAGGAGGGGGACATTAGGTCAGCCTGGGGGAGGATGGGGGACATTAGGTCAGCCTGGGGGGAGGATGGGGAACATTAGGTCAGCCTGGGGGGGGGAGGAGGGGGGACATTAGGTCAGCCTGGGGGGAGGATGGGGAACATTAGGTCAGCCTGGGGGGGAGGAGGGGGGACATTAGGTCAGGGTGGGGGAGGAGGGGTGACATTTGGTCAGCCTGGGGGGAGGAGGGGGACATTAGGTCAGCCTGGGGGAGGAGGGGGACATTAGGTCAGCCTGGGGGAGGATGGGGGACATTAGGTCAGCCTGGGGGGAGGATGGGGAACATTAGGTCAGCCTGGGGGGGAGGAGGGGGGACATTAGGTCAGGGTGGGGGAGGAGGGGGACATTAGGTCAGCCTGGGGGAGGAGGGGGACATTAGGTCAGCCTAGGGGAGGGGGGGGACATTAGGTCAGCCTGGGGGAGGAGGGGGGGACATTAAGTCAGCCTGGGGGAGGAGGGGGGGACATTAGGTCAGCCTGGGGGGAGGAGGGGGGACATTAGGTCAGCCTGGGGGGTGGAGGGGGGACATTAGGTCAGTCTGGGGGAGGAGGGGGGACATTAGGTCAGCCTGGGGGAGGAGGGGGACATTTGGTCAGCCTGGGGGGAGGAGGGGGACATTAGGTCAGCCTGGGGGAGGAGGGGGACATTAGGTCAGCCTGGGGGAGGATGGGGAACATTAGGTCAGCCTGGGGGAGGAGGGGGGACATTAGGTCAGCCTGGGGGGAGGAGGGGGGGACATTAGGTCAGCCTGGGGGGTGGAGGGGGGACATTAGGTCAGTCTGGGGGAGGAGGGGGGACATTAGGTCAGCCTGGGGGAGGAGGGGGACATTTGGTCAGCCTGGGGGGAGGAGGGGGACATTAGGTCAGCCTGGGGGAGGAGGGGGACATTAGGTCAGCCTGGGGGAGGATGGGGGACATTAGGTCAGCCTGGGGGGAGGATGGGGAACATTAGGTCAGCCTGGGGGGTGGAGGGGGGACATTAGGTCAGGGTGGGGGAGGAGGGGTGACATTTGGTCAGCCTGGGGGAGGAGGGGGACATTAGGTCAGCCTGGGGGAGGAAGGGGAACATTAGGTCAGCCTGGGGGAGGAAGGGGAACATTAGGTCAGCCTGGGGGGAGGAGGGGGACATTAGGTCAGCCTGGGGGAGGAGGAGGGACATTAGGTCAGCCTGGGGGAGGAGGGGGACATTAGGTCAGCCTGGGGAGGAGGGGGGGGACATTAGGTCAGTCTGGGGGAGGAGGGGGGACATTAGGTCAGCCTGGGGAAGAGGGGGGACATTAGGTCAGCCTGGGGTAGGAGGGGTGACATTAGGTCAGCCTGGGGGGAGGAGGGGGGACATTAAGTCAGCCAGGGGGGAGGAGGAGGGACTTTAGGTCAGCCTGGGGGAGGAGGGGGGACATTAGGTCAGCCTGGGGGAGGAGGGGGGGACATTAGGTCAGCCTGGGGGAGGAGGGGGACATTAGGTCAGCCTGGGGGAGGAGGGGGACATTAGGTCAGCCTGGGGGAGGAGGGGGGGACATTAAGTCAGCCTGGGGCGGAGGATGGGGAACATTAGGTCAGCCTGGGGGGAGGAGGGGGGGACATTAGGTCAGCCTGGGGGGTGGAGGGGGGACATTAGGTCAGTCTGGGGGAGGAGGGGGGACATTAGGTCAGCCTGGGGGAGGAGGGGGACATTAGGTCAGCCTGGGGGAGGAGGGGGACATTAGGTCAGCCTGGGGAAGGAGGGGGACATTAGGTCAGCCTGGGGGAGGAGGGGGGGACATTATGTCAGCCTGGGGCGGAGGATGGGGAACATTAGGTCAGCCTGGGGGGAGGAGGGGGGACATTAGGTCAGCCTGGGGGGAGGAGGGGGGACATTAGGTCAGCCAGGGGGAGGAGGGACATTAGGTCAGCCTGGGGGAGGAGGGGGGACATTAGGTCAGCCTGGGGGAGGAGGGGGGGGACATTAGGTCAGCCTGGGGGGAGGATGGGGAACATTAGGTCAGCCTGGGGGGGGGAGGAGGGGGGACATTAGGTCAGCCTGGGGGGTGGAGGGGGGACATTAGGTCAGCCTGGGGGAGGAGGGGTGACATTTGGTCAGCCTGGGGGAGGAGAGGGACATTAGGTCAGTCAGGGGGGAGGAGGGGGACATTAGGTCAGCCTGGGGGGAGAAGGGGGGACATTAGGTCAGCCTGGGGGAGGAGGGGGGACATTAGATCAGCCTGGGGGGGAGGAGGGGGGACATTAGGTCAGCCTGGGGGGAGGAGGGGGGACATTAGGTCAGCCTGGGGGAGGAGGAGGTACATTAGGTAAGCCTGGGGGGAGGAGGGGGGACATTAGATCAGCCTGGGGGAGGAGGGGTGACATTAGGTCAGCCTGGGGGAAGAGGGGGGACATTAGGTCAGCCTGGGTGGGAGGAGGGGGAAATTAGGTCGGTCTGGGGTAGGAGGGGGGAACATTAGGTCAGCCTGGGGGAAGAGAGGGGACATTTGGTCAGCCTGGGGGAGAAAGGGGGACATTAGGTCAGCCTGGGGGAGAAAGGGGGACATTAGGTCAGCCTGGGGGAGAAAGGGGGACATTAGGTCAGCCTGGGGGAGAAGGGGGGACATTAGGTCAGCCTGGGGGAAGAGGGCCACACATCAGGTCAGCCTGGGGGAGGAGGGGACACGTTAGGTCCTAGATGTTCTTATTCATAGGGAAGATTCTTCACTAAAGTTTAGTGTCTACAGAAAACCTACGAATAATTTATCTTATGCTCATTATTTTTCAGGGCATAGATACAATGTGAAAAAGTCATTTTTTTCTTCTATGTATCTAAGAGCTCTTCGAGTTGTGAGTCCAGAATTCTTAGACGAAGAGTTTAAGAATATTGATTCGATTGGTCTCAAGCTTAGTTACCCACTGAGTTTTTTGGAAGTTTGCCGTAGCAAAGCACGTCGTATATATTATAATATTATATGCAGTGAAAAAATTCGCCCAAAGAATGTGTTATGTTTACCATATTTGTCTGGGTTTGAGAATATTGTCAAGGCCTTGAAACTTTGTAATATACATGTATTGTTTAGCTACGAAAATACTGTTGGTAAGCTATTAGTTAGGAACAGCGCTCGTACTGATAATTGTGTCATTTATAAAATATCTTGTAAAGACTGTAATAAGTTCTATGTTGGGCAAACATCTAAAGATTTGAAATGTAGAATTTCGCAACATAAATACTCTGTAAGACATGGCCAATTGTCTAATGCTTTGTTTGTTCATCTGTCAGAAGATGCTCACCAAATTGATTGGGAGATCAATAACGAATTGTAAAAGCTCCTATAACAGAAACATAATTGAATCTGCTTTGATACAGATCACAAAAGAAAGTAATTTGAACATTAGCAGTGGTCTATATAACTTAGATCCATTTTTAATAGATAAATTAAAGGGCGATTTAAGTTGGATCATTGGAACACATTTGTCTCACTAATTCATTGTAAATATTTACTATTTTATGCTATAATTATCTATGTGTGTGGTTGCTGCATCAGATGGGTCAATGGGCTGCATCAGATGGGCCAATAGGCCCTCTGCAGTGTACACGTATTGTACCTCACCTCACTCCACCATTCTCTCCTGCCTATTTATGTCCAGTACTCGGTCTGTAAAACCACTCCTTCTGAAGATGTATTAATATACGAAAGTACTTAAGGAAATTCCTGTTTCAATTTTCCTCCGTGGTCTGACACTGTCATATATATATATATATATATATATATATATATATATATATATATATATATATATATATATATATATATATATATATATATATATATATATATTAGTATATTTTTTTTTTCACAGCCGACAGAGTGTATCGTGATCCAGCCTGTACTCCTCTTGACATGCCAGAAAGTATTCTGAGGAAACTACTCCAAGCTTGTACTAAAGAGGCGCCCTTCTTGAGCCCGGATGGGCACATGTATAAGCAAGTAGATGGGGTCGCCATGGGTTCTCCCCTAGGTGTCCTGTTTGCAAACTTCTACATGGGTACCATCGAGCAAAAAGTCTTAGTCGACATGAACTTGAAACCGGCCATATACTGCAGGTATGTTGACGACATTTTTACACAGGTACCTGATGTCAGACATCTGCAGGAGCTGAAAGAGGCATTTGAGCAGAGTTCCGTGCTGCGTTTCACTTACGAGACGGAAAAGGATGGGAAGCTGCCTTTTCTAGATGTAACAGTCAAGGAAAAGGGCGGAGGTTTCCACACTGCAGTCTACACAAAGGAAACAAACATAGGAATGTGCCTAAATGCCAAGAGCGACTGCCCTGACAGGTACAAGAGGAGTGTTGTTAACGCATACGTCGACCGTGCTCTCAGCCACAGCTCAGAATGGAAGCAAGTCGACGAAGAACTCTGTAGGGTAAGGCAGGTCCTAGTCAATAACGGCTTCTCCAATGGTTTCATCGAAGACATCATAAGAAGGAAAGTGAAAAGCCATGCAACCTCCGAAGAGACAACTAACACAACACCTATACCCCCTATTAGACTATTTTACAGGAACTTCTTTTCCACAGCTCATAAAACAGAGGAAAGGGTCCTGAAAGATATTGTTAATAGAAACGTTATCCCTACAGACAAAAATCAGAGGATACAACTGACGATTTACTATAAAACCAGAAAAACGGCCAGCCTACTCATGAGAAACTCTCCAGACACAAAACAGAACGCTTTAAAAGAGACTAACGTCGTCTATGCCTTCAAATGCCCACTTGGGGACTGTAAGCTCCAAAAAACCCAGTATATAGGCAAGACAACAACATCTCTTTCTAGGCGTTTAACGATGCATAAACAACAGGGCTCCATTAAGGAACATATAATCTCTTCCCATAACCAAACCATCGCCAGAGAAATCCTAGTAAACAACACAGAAATCATCGATAGATACAGCGATAGCAGGCGGCTTGACGTTTGCGAGGCACTACACATCAAGAAGTCAACACCAGCAATCAACAGCCAATTATTGCAGAACTATATTCTACCCACCTCAAGACTCCGCTCCAATATAGAAGCATCAAGAAATATGGACCAATAGGCTTTCTACAAACACTTCTATTCAATACCCATTGTTTCTGTTCTGTCTTGTGTTGATACTTTTAATACCCTATTAATATCCCCTAGTGTTCTGTCTTGTGTTAATGCCACATCACCCTTCCCACCTCACTCAAATGTAATGCCACATCACCCTTCCCACCTCACTCAAATGTAATGCCACATCACCCTTCCCACCTCACTCAAATGTAGATATAAAATCAGGGAAATGCAAGTTCTAATCAGTTGTGTATTTGTGAAGTCTTTGAAAATGTAATAAGTTTTACGAAACGCGCCCCTGTCGCGTCAGACTAGAAATAAAAATGAATTTTGGAGAAGTGATTTTTGATTTACCTCCAACAGTGAAGCGTAATGTACGAAAGATTGAGAAAATTCGTGTTAGAATTATTAATCTTACTTTTTCGGTCATATTTAATAATATATATATATATATATATATATATATATATATATATATATATATATATATATATATATATGTATATATATATATATATATATATATATATATATATATATATATATATATATATATATATATATATATATATATATATATATATATTATATATATATATATATATATATATATATTATATATATATATATATTATATATATATTTATATATAATATATATATATATTATATATATATATTATATATATAATATATATATTATATATATATTATGTATATATTATATATATATATAATATGTATATATTATATAAATATAATATATATATATATATATATAAATATAATATATATATATATATATATATATATATATATATATATATATATATATATATATATATATATATATATATATATATATATGACTGAAAACTCACACCCCAGAAGTGACTCGAACCCATACTCCCAGGAGTATGGGTTCGGTCATATATCTACGTTAATTTTAACTCTAATAAAAAAAATTTACCTCATACATAATGAAATGGGCAGCTTTATCATTTCATAAGAAAAAAATAGAGAAAATATATTAATTCATGAAAACTTGGCTTATTAGGCAAATCGGGCCTTGCATAGTAGGCTGAGAAGTGAGTTCTGGCTATTAGGTACGATATATATATATATATATATATGTCGTACCTAGTAGCCAGAACGCACTTCTCAGCCTACTATGCAAGGCCCGATTTGCCTAATAAGCCAAGTTTTCTGGAATTAATTGTTTTTCGACTACCTAACCTACCTAACCTAACCTAACTTTTTCGGCTACCTAACCTAACCTAACCTATAAAGATAGGTTAGGTTAGGTTAGGTTAGGTTAGGTAGGGTTGGTTAGGTTCGGTCATATATCTACGTTAAATTTAACTGCAATATAAAAAATTAACCTCATACGTAATGAAATGGGGAGCTTTATCTTTTCATAAGAAAAAAATTAGAGAAAATATATTAATTCAGGAAAACTTGGCTTATTAGGTAAATCGGGCCTTTCATAGTAGGCCGAGAAGTGCGTTCTGGCTACTAGGTACGACATATATATATATATATATATATATATATATATATATATATATATATATATATATATATATATATATATATATATATATATATACATATATATGTCGTACCTAGTAGCCAGAACGCACTTCTCAGCCTACAATGCAAGGCCCGATTTGCCAAATAAGCCAAGTTTTCCTGAATTAATATATTTTCTCTAATTTTTTTCTTATGAAATGATAAAGCTACCCATTTCATTTTGTATGAGGTCAATTTTTTATATTGGAGTTAAATTTAACGTAGATATATGACCGAACCTAACCAACCCTACCTAACCTAACCTAACCTATCTTTACTGGTTAGGTTAGGTTAGGTAGCCGAAAAAGTTAGGTTAGGTTAGGTTAGGTAGTCGAAAAACAATTAATTCATGAAAACTTGGCTTATTAGGCAAATCTGGCCTTGCATAGTAGGCTGAGAAGTGTGTTCTGGCTACTAGGTACGACATATATGTATATATATATATATATATATATATATATATATATATATATATATATATATATATATATATATATATATATATATATATATATATATATATATATATATATATATATATATATATATATATATATTATTAAATATGACCGAAAAAGTAAGATTAATAATTCTAACACGAATATTCTCTATCTTTCGTACATTTCTTTTCACTGTTGGTAGTAATTCAAAAATCAATTCTCCAAAATTCATTTTTATTTCTAGTCTGACGCAACACTTGAGCGCGTTTCGTAAAACTTATTACATTTTCAGACTTTAGTTTACACATACACAACTGAATAGAACTTACACATCTCCGATTTGTTTATATCTACATTTGAGTGAGGTGGCATTAATAGGGTATTAATTTCATCAACACAAGACAGAACACGAAACAATGGGTATTGAATGGAAGTGATTGTAGAAAGCCTATTGGTCCATATTTCTTGATGCTTCTATATTGGAGCGGAGTCTTGAGGTGGGTAGAATATAGTTGTGCATTAATTGGCTGTTGATTGCTGGTGTTGACTTTTTAATGTGTAGTGCCTCGCAAACGTCAAGGCGCCTGCTATCGCTGTATCTATCGATGATTTCTGTGTTGTTTACTAGGATTTCTCTGGCGATGGTTTGGTTGTGGGAAGAGATTATATGTTCCTTAATGGAGCCCTGTTGCTTATGCATCGTTAAATGCCTAGAAAGAGATGTTGTTGTCTTGCCTATATACTGGGTTTTTTTGAGCTTACAGACCCCAAGAGGGCATTTGAAGGCATAGACGACGTTGGTCTCTTTTAAAGCGTTCTGCTTTGTGTCTGGAGAGTTTCTCATGAGTAGGCTGGCCGTTTTTCTGGTTTTATAGTAAATCGTCAGTTGTATCCTCTGATTTTTGTCTGTAGGGATAACGTTTCTATTAACAATATCTTTCAGGACCCTTTCCTCCGTTTTATGAGCTGTGGAAAAGAAGTTCCTGTAAAATAGTCTAATAGGGGGTATAGGTGTTGTGTTAGTTGTCTCTTCAGAGGTTGCATAGCGTTTCACTTTCCTTCTTATGATGTCTTCGACGAAACCATTGGAGAAGCCGTTGTTGACTAGGACCTGCCTTACCCTACAGAGTTCTTCGTCGACTTGCTTCCATTCTGAGCTGTGGCTGAGAGCACGGTCGACATATGCGTTAACAACACTCCTCTTGTACCTGTCTGGGCAGTCGCTGTTGGCATTTAGGCACATTCCTATGTTCGTTTTCTTAGTGTAGACTGCAGTGTGGAAACCTCCGCTCTTTTCCATGACTGTTACATCTAGAAAGGGCAGCTTCCCATCCTTTTCCATCTCGTAAGTGAAACGCAGCACGGAACTCTGCTCAAACGCCTCCTTCAGCTCCTGCAGATGTTTGACATCAGGTACCTGTGTAAAAATGTCGTCAACATACCTGCAGTATATGGCCGGTTTCAAGTTCATGTCGACTAGGACTTTTTGCTCGATGGTACCCATGTAGAAGTTTGCAAACAGGACACCTAGGGGAGAACCCATGGCGACCCCATCTACTTGCTTATACATGTGCCCATCCGGGCTCAAGAAAGGTGCCTCTTTAGTACAAACTTGGAGTAGTTTCCTTAGAATATTTTCTGGTATGTCAAGAGGAGTACAGGCTGGATCACGATACACTCTGTCGGCTATCATCCCGATTGTCTCGTCCACAGGTACGTTGGTGAACAGTGATTCTACGTCCAACGAGGCTCTTATCCCTGTGGCCCATGTGCCCCGCAGTAAGTCAACAAATTCCTTTGGAGACTTCAGGCTGAAGGCGTAAGGGACATAAGGAGCCAGCAGGCCATTGAGTCGCTTCGCCAGTCTGTACGTGGGTGTGGGTATCTGGCTAATGATTGGCCGAAGTGGGTTTCTAGGCTTGTGTGTCTTGACATTTCCATACGCATATCCAGGTTTATATTCCCCAATAATCTTTTGCAGGTGGAGTCCGGATTTCTTGGCGTTCACAGTTTCGATCAGTTTGTTGACCTTTGCTTTTAATTCGGCTGTAGTGTCCTTCGTTACCCTTTGGAATTTAGTTTGGTCAGAGAGTATGAGGTTCATTTTCGCCAGATATTCGTCTTTTTTAAGAATGACATATATTAGCGACTTGTCGCCTCTCCTGACAACTATCTCCTTGTTCTCACGAAGGCTTTTAGCTGCCGCTTTGAGCTCGGGGGACAGTATGGTGCTTCTGTAATTGCCTCGATTCTTTCCTCCTTCCGCAATAAGTTCTGCTTGCAAGGTGTCTTTGGTAGTGACCTTCTTTTGTGTCTCAAGGTCGAATATGTCGTCCAACAGGATTTCCAACTCCACTTTCTGGGCCATCTCACTCGGTCTGGACATAACGTGACAGTTTATACCCAGATTTAGGAGAGTGATTTGGTCCTCAGTGAGGTTGATTCCTGCAAGGTTCAGAAAGCCATCTCTTGGTCGTAGAATTGCCATAGGTCCTCCATATAACGTTGTTAGTTTCTTGATAATCCTTGTTTCAGTGCTGAGGTGATGTTGGTCTGTGAGGATGTCGAGGTGTTGTTCAATGCGGGTTCGGAGACTTTCGTCGATGTTGCTATTTCTCCATTCGTTTGTAGCATGAAGTAGTTGCGTTTTGTTGTCTTTGATTTCATTTTCCCCTTTGTATATCTGATCACGAATCAGATCCTGGCGATATTTTATTGTGAAGGCTTGATTCCTTGCTGCTGGGTCGTGCGTTTTAATATTAGTATATTTTGGTTGCAGTCTTTCCTGTAGACATATATTATTAAATATGACCGAAAAAGTAAGATTAATAATTCTAACACGAATTTTCTCTATCTTTCGTACATTTCTTTTCACTGTTGGTGGTAATTCAAAAATCAATTCTCCAAAATTCATTTTTATTTCTAGTCTGACGCGACACTTGAGCGCGTTTCGTAAAACTTATTACATTTTCAAAGACTTTAGTTTACACATACACAACTGAATAGAACTTACACATCTCCGATTTGTTTATATCTACATTTGAGTGAGGTGGATGGGGTGAGGAGGCATTAATAGGGTATTAATTTCATCAACACAAGACAGAACACGAAACAATGGGTATTGAATGGAAGTGATTGTAGAAAGCCTATTGGTCCATATTTCTTGATGCTTCTATAATGTAGATATAAACAAATCGGAGATGTGTAAGTTCTATTCAGTTGTGTATGTGTAAACTAAAGTCTTGGTTGGTCAAACAAACTTTGACTAAAGTCAAAGGTTGTTTTGCCTGACATTCATACAACCAACCCTGAGGACAGCACACTCCTAGGTGCTCCTCTTGGAAGGAATGTCATCGACGGGGTCCTCGGTAAGAAGATCACTGACCTGAAGAGGATGAACGAGAGGATTGAAGACATCGATGCTCATGATGCACTTTACCTCATCACCAGATGCTTGTCCCTCCCCAGGCTGACCTACTTTCTAAGATGTTCGCCATCTTTCAACAATATTAAATTAGAAGAGTATGACAGCTTGCTGAAATCAACACTAGAAAAAGCCCTCAATCTTTCCCTCAGCAACTCCCAGTGGAAACAGGCCTCCCTTCCTGTCAGACTCGGGGGCCTTGGCGTGCGCACAGCAACACAAATTGCTGTACCAGCGTTCCTGTCCTCTTCAGTGGGGTCTGACAACTTGGTGAAGGAAATCCTACCTGAGCACCTAGTTCAACAGGCAGGGGTGCATGATCCCAGCTTCACAGACTGCACAACCAAATGGGTCTCTCTCGCAGGACCAGCACCCCAACTACCGCCTTCTGAAGCCCATAAGCAATCCAGCTGGGATCGCCCCATTGCCGACCAAGAAGCTGCAACTTTGCTAGAAGCTGCGACAACACCACATGACACTGCCCGACTTAGAGCTGTAGCAGCTCCCCATGCAGGTGATTTCCTATTAGCAACCCCAATGTCAGCAACCGGCACCCGTCTCACACCGCAGGCCCTCCGAATTGCCGTGGCTCTCCGCCTAGCTGCCCCAATCCACACCGAATACAGGTGTATTTGCGGCGAGGCAGAGGCCGACAGATATGGACGGCATGGCCTTCTTTGCCAAAGGACGGGAGGATGGCATGCAAGATACGGCGAGGTTAATGACATTATTAAGAGAAGCCTTACCACAGCCGGTTGTCCAGCAGAGAGAGAGCCCCGTTACCTAATGTCCCGCAACTCTGATGAGCCTGTCGGTCGCCCAGATGGAATTACGGTGAACCCCTGGAAGAATGGTAGACAGTTGGTGTGGGACTACACTTGCGTTTCAACTTTAGCCAATACCTATGTTGACTTCAGTGCTACACAAGCAGGAGGAGCTGCCAATCACCGGGAAGCGGCCAAGTCACGTAAATACAGACACCTTGAGCACCACTACAATTTTGTCCCCATTGCCTCAGAGACACTTGGTGCCTGGGGTAAAAGTGCTGCTAGCTTTTTGAAGGAGTTGGGGTCTAAGCTAATCGAAACAACTAGAGACCCTAGAGCTGCCAGTTTTCTTTTTCAGCGCCTTAGTGTGGCCATCCAGAGAGGAAATGCTCACTGCATCCACGGTTCCTGCCCGCCATCTGAGGAGCTGGAGGAGCTGTTCAACTTGTGACAAGCAGCCTTGTACCCTGCATGTAATCAATATTGTAACTTTTTTGTGTAATGACATTTTCAAATAAAGTTAGATAAATATACACACTTAACAAAAGAATAGGGGTGGTAGGAGAAGAAAATATCAAAGTGTTCAGTGAGGATCCACTGATCCACTCAAAGATGACAACCATCTTTGTAACCCATATGTAACTCCTTTTTTGTAACAAAGTTCAAATAAAGTAAATATATATGTGTACATACAAAAGAATGGGGGTGGTAGGAGAAGATAATATTAGTGTTCAGTGAGAAACCACAAGGTCTCCTCTGAATACTTTTTATTTTCTTCTCCGAGGCTATGGGTCCCCACATTGGCACCAGAGGTGGTACCCTCACTATATATATATATATATATATATATATATATATATATATATATATATATATATATATATATATATATATATATATATATGTATATATATATATATATATATATATATATATATATATATATATATATATATATATATATATATATATATATATATATATATTTATATATAGGTTTGGTTAGATAGCCGAAAAAGTTAGGTTAGGTTTGGTTAGGTAGGTTAGGTAGTCGAAAAAACATTAATTCATGAAAACTTGGCTTATTAGGCAAATCGGGCATTGCATAGTAGGCTGAGAAGTGCGTTCTGGCTACTAGGTACGACATATGTCGTACCTAGTACATATATATATATATATATATATATATATATATATATATATATATATATATATATATATATATATATATATATATATATATATATATATATATATATCTGGATGATGGCACTCTGGCAGGCACACAAGATTCCCTGCTAGAAGACTTACAGCTGGTGAAGACACGGGGGGAGTCCATGGGTCTCGTTCTTAGCCCCTCCAAGTGCGAAATTATTGCATCTAGTGAAGTAATCATTAGAGCAGTGAAATCAGTTCTACCAGAAGCCTCAGTCGTTAAACCTACCGACAGCACACTACTCGGAGCACCTCTGGGCCACAATGCCATTGCTGCAGTCCTTGACGAAAAGTTTAGAGACCTAAAGAGGATGGAAGAGAGAATAGAGGACTTGGACTCCCACGATGCCCTCTACCTTCTCACAAAGTGCCTTACCCTGCCCAGGCTAACATACTTCTTAAGGTGTGCACCAACTTTTGGCAACCCACTTCTAAATCAATATGATGAGCTCCTCAGGTCAATATTCAGGAAGGCGCTCAACCTAGATTTAGATGACAGTCAGTGGGACCAAGCAACACTACCAGTGAGATTTGGAGGGATAGGCATACGATAGGCAACTGAGGTAGCACTTCCAGCATTCTTATCCTCATGTACAGCAGCCAACGAATTGGTAGGGCAGATCCTACCAGAGCGTATGAGAGAGACAGCGGGAACGAGGGTCACTAGTTCTTGGGGAGGGTCACTGTTCTTGGGGAGGGTCACTGTTCTTGGGGAAGGTCACTAGTTCTTGGGGAAGGTCACTAGTTCGATCTTGGGAGATGGGATGGAGGTGTCGTAGATATAAGCCTGACGTGTATATATATATATGAGTATATGTGTATAAATCACAAGGGAATTATTTGAAGTGGCAATATCTGACCATGAAGGAAAATGGGACAGGAAATTCTTTAATTACTTCCACACCAGACAACACATTTCCAGAAGGATTGTATATATATATATATATATATATATATATATATATATATATATATATATATATATATATATATATATATATATATATATATATATATATATATATATAAGGAAGGGAGTACCACCTCACCTCTAGCTGGAAGAAGGGGGACCCATAGCCTCGGAGGAAACCACGCATAACGCATTAGAGGGAATGTTTAGATCCCCTCCAATACAGTTTCTGTGTGCTTTTCTCCTACCACCCCCTTCCTTGAATATTTTTTGTGCTTTATTATGCATTTGATGGTTACAAGATATACATGGGTTGATACAAAAATAATAATGCAAAAAGGTGCTTAAAGGTTATGGATCTCTTGAAGAACACAACAATGGGAAACATTGATGAATGTCACAGACGGGTTCGATCATTGTTGCAAGTCAAACACTTCTTCGAATTCCTCTGAAGATGGACTAGTGCCCAAGACGCAACAGGCATTTCCCCTCTGAATCGCAACACTGAGGCGCTGGAACAAGAAACTTTTTGCTCTCTGGTCTTTTGTAGCGCTGATCAATTTGTCCCCCAATTCCTTCAGGAACTTCAATGCACATTTTCCCCACGAACCGAGGGTCTCCGAGCCGATCGGAACAAAGCTGTAGCAGTGTGCTAGACCTCTGTATTTAATAATTTTCTGCGATTCCCTGAAAGAAGCAGCACCACCGCTTTCACGTGTGCTGTAGTGGAGGTAGGTACTGGCCAGTGTGGCAGCGCACGTGTAGTCCCATACCACTTGCTTACCATCCTTCCAAGGTAGCAAGGTGACCCCATCAGGGCGCTTCTGAGGGTCGTTAGGTCTGGATAAGTGTGGTTCTCTTTGTGCCGGGCAGCGGGCTGTGGCGAGGCTCCTCTTGATGATGTCGTTGACTTCTTCATGTCTTGCAATTTTACCCTGTGATTTACGACATACCAGACCATGACGACCATATTGGTCTATATATATATATATATATATATATATATATATATATATATATATATATATATATATATATATATATATATATATATATATATATATATATATATATATATATGTCGTACCTAGTAGCCAGAACGCACTTCTCAGCCTACTATGCAAGGCCCGATTTGCCTAATAAGCCAAGTTTTCATGAATTAATTGTTTTTCGATTACCTAACCTAACCTAACTTTTTTCGGCTACCTAACCTAACCTAACCTATAAAGATAGGTTAGGTTAGGTTAGGTAGGGTTGGTTAGGTTCGGTCATATATCTACGTTAGTTCTAACTCCAATAAAAAAAAATTGACCTCATACATAATGAAATGGGTAGCTTTATCATTTCATAAGAAAAAAAATTGAGAAATTATATTAATTCAGGAAAACTTGGCTTATTAGGCAAATCGGGCATTGCATAGTAGGCTGAGAAGTGCGTTCTGGCTACTAGGTACGACATATATATATGTCGTACCTAGTAGCCAGAACGCACTTCTCAGCCTACTATGCAAGGCCCGACTTGCCTAATAAGCCAAGTTTTCATGAATTAATGTTTTTTCGAAACCTGAAACCAGTACTTAAAATCGGCCATATACTGCAAGTATGTTGACATTTTTACACAGGTACCTGATGTCAGACATCTGCAGGAGCTGAAGGAGGCATTTGAGCAGAGTTCCGTGCTGCGTTTCACTTATGAGATGGAAAAGGATGGGAAGCTGCCCTTTCTAGATGTAACAGTCATGGAAAAGAGCGGAGGTTTCCACACTGCAGTCTACACTAAGGAAACGAACATAGGAATGTGCCTAAATGTCAACAGCGACTGCCCAGACAGGTACAAGAGGAGTGTTGTTAACGCATATGTCGACCGTGCTCTCAGCCACAGCTCAGAATGGAAGCAAGTCGACGAAGAACTCCGTAGGGTAAGGCAGGTCCTAGTCAACAACGGCTTCTCCAATGGTTTCGTCGAAGACATCATAAGAAGGAAAGTGAAACGCCATGCAACCTCTGAAGAGACAACTAACACAACACCTATACCCCCTATTAGACTATTTTACAGGAACTTTTCCACAGCTCATAAAACGGAGGAAAGGGTCCTGAAAGATATTGTTAATAGAAACGTTATCCCTACAGACAAAAATCAGAGGATACAACTGACGATTTACTATAAAACCAGAAAAACGGCCAGCCTACTCATGAGAAACTCTCCAGACACAAAGCAGAACGCTTTAAAAGAGACCAACGTCGTCTATGCCTTCAAATGCCCTCTTGGGGACTGTAAGCTCCAAAAAAAACAGTATATAGGCAAGACAACAACATCTCTTTATAGGCATTTAACGATGCATAAGCAACAGGGCTCCATTAAGGAACATATAATCTCTTCCCACAACCAAACCATCGCCAGAGATATCCTAGTAAACAACACAGAAATCATCGATAGATAGGCGGTAGCGGTAGATAGGCGGTAGCACCGATAGCAGGCGGCTTGACGTTTGCGAGGCACTACACATTAAGAAGTCAACACCAGCAATCAACAGCCAAATAATGCACAACTATATTCTACCCACCTCAAGACTCCGCTCCAATATAGAAGCATCAAGAAATATGGACCAATAGGCTTTCTACAATCACTTCCATTCAATACCCATTGTTTCGTGTTCTGTCTTGTGTTGATGAATTTAATACCCTATTAATACCACCTCACCCCATCCACCTCACTCAAATGTAGATATAAACAAATCGGAGATGTGTAAGTTCTATTCAGTTGTGTATGTGTAAACTAAAATCTTTGAAAATGTAATAAGTTTTACGAAACGCGCTCGTGTCGCGTCAGACTAGAAATAAAAATGAATTTTGGAGAATTGATTTTTGATTTACCTCCAACAGTGAAAAGAAATGTACGAAAGATTGAGAAAATTCGTGTTAGAATTATTAATCTTACTTTTTCGGTCATATTTAATAATATATATATATATATATATATATATATATATATATATATATATATATATATATATATATATATATATATATATATATATATATATATATATATATATATATATATATATATATATATTTATTTTTTTTTTTTTTAATTAGAGTACCACCTCTAGCTGGAAGAAGGGGGACCCATAGCCTCGGAGGAAACCACGCATAACGCATTAGAGGGAATGTTTAGATCCCCTCCAATACAGTTTCTGTGTGCTTTTCTCCTACCACCCCCTTCCTTTTTTATTTTTTGTCTTCCTTTTTCTATTTTTTTTATTTTATATATATATATATATATATATATATATATATATATATATATATATATATATATATATATATATATATATATATATATATATATATATATATATATATATATATATATATATATATACTCTCGTGCAGCTAGAGCCTACATTGCTAACATTACAGATGAAAAATCCCTCATAAAACTGGATTTCAAAAATGATTTCAATCTGCTAAGAAGAGATGCAATACTCAGTACGATTCATCACTTTTTCCTTCCCTCTACCCGTTTGTAAACTCATGTTACAGTAAGAATCTAACTCTGTTATTCTCGGAACATGAAATTGAATCACAAGAAGGTGTCCAACAGGGTGACTATCTTGTTCCTTTTCTTTTCTGCCTAGTCATCAAGGAAGTCACTAATAACCTGTCCAGTGAAGTCAACATTTTGTTTTTGGACGATGTTACTCTTGCTGGCTCCCCACACTCCCTCCTAGATGACATAAGAATAATTCAGGAGCAAGTAGCAAGTCTAGGCCTCATGCTGAACTCTTCCAAGTGCGAAATAACTTCTACCCACCAGCACATAATAGAGCGAATAAAAGTTATTTTGCCTGATATTCCTATAACCAAGACTGAGGATAGCACACTCCTAGGAGCTCCTCTTGGAGAGAATGCCATCGACGAGGTCCTGGGTACGAAGATCACTGACCTGTAGAGGATGGATTGAAAACATCGATGCTCATGATGCACTTTACCTCATCACTAGATGCTTGTCCCTCCAGGGTTGCCAGATCCAAATTGCTGAAAGTAGCGAGCTGAGGGTTTAAAAGTAGCGAATTTGCAATAAGAGTAGCCCAAATTTTTGTTTAGTGACTGATACAAGTTTCAAAGTAATATATTTTATTATATAGAGTACACTACACGATTTTAATTGTTTTGTTATTATCTCCGCATATATATATTTACAAAATATGATAATAGAATAACCTAGCAATATTTGCTGTATGAAGCATAATGGGTGTACAGTCCTTCCAAGTATTCACAGTTGAAGATTTTCAAGAAGATCTTCGTCTGCAGCCACAGGCTCGTTCTTGTATATTGCAGACTCATATTTCAGCATTGGCGTGAGTGATTCAAATGATGAGTAACAAATTACGTTTTCTTTACGATATGTTTTGATTCTCAAGATTTATGTCAAGAGCTCAAGTCCCATTCGATTTCTCAGTTTAGTTTTCACAGATGTTACTCTAGAAAATACCCGTTCAACAAAGACATTACTGATTGGTAAGCTGTATATTTTCAAATCCGCGTGCGCTTTGTCATGGGTTCGTATCCTGGCCGGGGAGGATTTACTGGGCGCAAATCCTTAACTGTAGCCTCTGTTTAACTCAACAGTAAAATGTGTACTTGGTTGTAACAACGATTCTTCGCGGCGGGGATCGTATTCCAGGGACCTGCCCGAAACGCTAAGCGTACTAGTGGCTGTACAAGAATGTAACAACTCTTGTATATATCTAAAAAAAAAAAAAATCAAAAAAATCAGCGAGGTCAATCAATACGGGATCGCCAGCAGCGTTCTTGACGTTATTGCTTTGGTCTAAAATGACGGTCCACATGTTGGAATTTGTCCCTCACAAATGTTGGACCAGTCAATGGTTAACAGTAGGCACCACTGACTTTCAATTTCACTAAGCTTAGATTAGGTCATCTAATACTAATGGAAGTTCTGAAAATAGTGGCCGTGTGTGACTAAGGCAAATATAACAGGTGACAGATTTTTCACGTTTTTGAAAGTTTCAGCATTACTTGAAATACGAGAAAGAAACTCTTTGCAAGCTTTCACTAAAATATTATGGCATCTTTCTTGAATATTTTGAAAATTTCCTGGGTTATAAAATTGTTTTGTCTGTTAGTTGATAGAAGTGTTGAAAATTCGTAACCAAAATCCACTTTCTCCCGGGGCAGATATATGTAGTTGTAGTTCAAATTAACATGAAGCTTTGCATGATGAGGATGCACGATTCTTTTGAGCATTCCAAGAGTGAAGTTTTCTAAGACTGTGTGAAGGTTACACTGATCTGTTTCATCTTTTTGATAAAGTCAATTCATCCTTTCAAAATGATTTAGGATTGGTCTGAGAAATGTGAAATATAGCTTATTGGGGGAATCAGAGTGCATTGAAAATAGTTGCCTTACAACATATTTATCACAAGAGCAAGAAGCGATATGGTAATGATTTGTTAAAGAATCCCACTGATCAAATAGCCACTTTACACTACTGCTCCTTGCCAACCATCGTCTTCCTGACGAAGGTATTAACTTTAAAGGATGTTGCCAATCATTTATTAATCTGTACATTTCTAGATAACGTTCTCTCCTTAATTAATGAAGATCTGTGGAACCAGCTGTAACTTTCGGGATAAAGTATTAATGACAATTAAGGTTGCAAAATCTATGGCCCCTGGGGAGGATTACGTTGCCTTGCGGTTACTTTTTCTTTCAAAGGTTCCTAGGATCAACGTCCCCAGAGGGCCGGTCTCTGACCTGGCCTCCTGTGGTAAGTGGTCTAGTCAATCAGGCTGTTTGACGCGCCTGTGATTTGAACACATTACATTATAAAAGCATAAATAATCATCATTCAGTTTGTTAACATTACTAGCCCAAACTAGACCAACTTGCTTTTAAAGTAGCCCAAAAAGTCGCAAGTAGCGAAATTAAACATTTGGGAGCGCGGAGCTTTCAAAAGTAGCCCAATTCACTACTTGTAGCCCAATCTGGCAACCCTGTGTCCCTCCCCAGGCTGACCTACTTTCTTAGATGTTCGCCATCTTTCAATAATATTAAATTAGAAGAGAATGACAGCCTGCTGAAATTAATGCTAGAAAAAACCCTCAATCTTTCTCTCAGCGACTCACAGTGGAAACAGGCCTCCCTTCCTGTCATGCAGATTTGGGGGAGGGGGGGGGGCCTCGGCATTCGCACAGCAACACAAATTGCTATACCAGCGTTCATGTCCTCTTCAGCGGCATCTGACAACCTGGCGAAGGAAATCTTACCTGAGTACTGTTACCTATCGTTCGTTACGGCTCGTGACCCTACAGCAGCCAAGCTTTAATTACGTCTAGGGATACGAGAAAACTGCTGTTCTCAAGAGCGGGTCACCAGTATAACCCCTTGACAAGTAATGAGCACATAAATAAAAATCTTCCTTTAGGACTGAAGAATAGATACAAAATATTATATAGATATATATTCAAGACAGTATAATATAAAAACACAGATGGTCAAGTTAACTTATACAACAAACAAGGTATTGTCCTTCTCCTAATATAGTATAATAAAATATGGCACAACAAGAAATAAACAGACTTATCTCCCACATGTTACTCCGTCGAGTCCTGTTCAGCTGCTGAACTCTCGCTCTGTCGCCACCCACATTCTCACCTCCCGTCTGCCTCATCCCAGGATGAGGGATGGAAACAAAGGACTTTTTAATATTTTAAACTAATTGAACAACCACTTGTTCTCAAAACACATAAGACTGCAAATTACATATAATAGTTACTTACAAAATATATAAGTATAATGCCACCTGTTTAATTTCAGAAAATAAACAATTACATAAACTAAATAAAAGTGACATCTGGAACTCTCAACTGAACAGGTCCAGCTTCCGGAATCAAACAGGTAATAGACGTGTGCAAAGCAACCGCGCTCCTGTCTCCACTGACGCTGCCACACCACACGATAATTTACCAAAAACACAATGTGTGTACATATACAGGCAATGATATAATAGAATAAACAAGTTATTTTAAATTTATATACGTATTCTGCTAGGAGTACGTAACAAGTACCTAGTTCAACAGGCAGGGATACATGATCCCAGCTTTACAATCTGCACCACCAAATAGGTCTCTCTCGCAGGACCAACACCCCAATCACCACCTTTTGAAGCCTACAAGCAATCCAGCTGGGATAGCCCCATTGTCAACCAAGAAGCTCTGACAGGCCAAGAAGATGCGACAACACCACATGACACTGATCGACTTAAAACTGTAGCAGCTCCCCATGCAGTTGACTTCCTATTAGCAACCCCAATGTCAGCAACTGGCATGCATCTCACACCACAGGCCCTCCAAATTAAGAACATAAGAACAAAGGCAAATGCAGAAGGCCTATTGGCCCATACGAACATAAGAACAAAGGTAACTGCAGAAGGCCTATTGGCCCATACGAGGCAGCTCCTATTTATAACCCCCCAATCCCCCTCATATACATCTCCAACCCTCGCTTGAAACAATAGAGGGACCCCACCTCCACCACGTTACGCGGTAATTCGTTCCACAAATCAACAACCCTGCTACCGAACCAGTATTTACCCAAGTCTTTCCTAAATCTAAACTTATCCAATTTATACCCATTGTTTCGTGTTCTGTCTTGAGTTGATACTTTTATACCCTATTAATATCCCCTTTGTTACATAAGAACATAAGAACAAAAGTAACCGCAGAAGACCTATTGGCCCATACGAGGCAGCTCCTATCTATAACCACCCAATCCCACTCATATACATGTCCAACCCGCGCTTGAAACAATCGAGGGACCCCACCTCCACCACGTTAGGCGGTAATTGGTTCCACAAATCAACAACCCTGCTACCGAACCAGTATTTACCCAAGTCTTTCCTAAATCTAAACTTATCCAATTTATACCCATTGTTTCGTGTTCTGTCTTGAGTTGATACTTTAAATACCCTATTAATATCCCCTTTGATATGTCCATTCATCCACTTGTAAACTTCTATCATGTCACCCCTAACTCTTCGTCTTTCCAGTGAATGCAATTTAAGCTTTAATAATCTTTCTTTATATGAAAGACTTCTAATTTGGGGAATTAACTTTGTCATCCTACGCTGGACACGTTCAAGTGAATTTACATCCATTCTACAGTACGGCGACCAAAACTGAACTGCATAATCTAAATGGGGCTTAACCAGAGCAAGATATAGCTGAAGAACCACACCAGGTGTCTTGTTACTAACGCTTTGATTAATAAATCCGAGTGTCCTATTTGCCTTATTACAAACATTCATGCATTGAATGCACAGGAACGTAGTATACCATACAAATTGAATAGATCGAATACTAATGACCCAAAGTGGATAACAAATATTTTAAAGAACCTTATAGGTAAAAAGAGAGCTTGGTACAAAAGGGTTAAGAATGGGGAAGTCAGTTTAGAACAGGAATTCATACAACTGGTTAGAAATGTTAAAAAAAAGATTAGGAAAGCAAAAAAAAAACTATGAACATAAGAACAAAGGTAACTGCAGAAGGCCTATTGGCCCATACGAGGCAGCTCCTATGTATAACCACCCAATCCCACTCATATACTTGTCCAACCCACGCTTGAAACAATCGAGGGACCTCATCTCCACCACGTTACATAAGAACATAAGAACCCCCATTTAGATTATGCAGTTCAGTTTTGGTCGCCGTATTATAGAATGGATATAAATTCACTTGAACGTATCCAACGTAGGATGACTAAGTTAATTTCCCAAATTTGAAATCTTTCATATGAAGAAAGATTAACAAAGCTTAAGTTGCATTCACTGGAAAGGCGAAGAGTTAGGGGTGACATGATAGAGGTTTACAAGTGGGTGAATGGACATAACAGGGGGGATATTAATAGGGGATTAAAAATATCAACACAAGACAGAACACGAAACAATGGGAATAAATTGGATAAGTTAAGATTTAGGAAAGACTTGGGTAAATACTGGTTCAGTAACAGGGTTGTTAATTTGTGGAACCAATTGCCGCGTAACGTGGTGGAGGTGCGGTCCCTCGATTGTTTCAAGCGCGGGTTGGACAAGTATATGAGTGGGATTGGGTGGTTATAGATAGGAGCTGCCTCGTATGGGCCAATAGGCCTTCTGCAGTTACCTTTGTTCTTATGTTCTACCTTCCATGACTCTGGCACTCTGCCTAACTCTATTAAAGCTGATTTTAATAGCCTAAGAAATTTTTTGGGTCAAATAGATTGGAAAGTCTTGGGTATGGGGTGTGGGCCGGTCTTAGAGCGAGACATGAACCCAGCGATAGTTGACGTAAAAGGGGATTTCGATGTAAATTTAATATATAACTTATTTAAGAATATTCTAAACAAAGCACAGGAACGTAGTATACCATACAAATTGAATAGATCGAATACTAATGACCCAAAGTGGATAACAAATAATTTAAAGAACCTTATAGGTAAAAAGAGAGCTTGTTACAAAAAAATTAGGAATGGGGAAGTCAGTTTAGAACAGGAATTCATACAACTGGTTAGAAATATTAAAAAAAGAGATTAGGAAAGCAAAAAGAAACTATGAAGTTCGCATAGCAGAGCAAGCAAAGTCAAATCCAGTCAGTCAGGTGAAGTCACAGTGAGAGGTTGTGTTAACCGGAGCTCCTGAGTGTTGTTATATTATCATAGCAATATGGAAGTTGTAGTTAAGGACCTGGTGACGCTAGTGGGAGCCCTGAGGACAGAGTTGGACTCTCTGCGGGAGGAGGTGCGTCAGCTTAAAGAACAACGAGAAGTAACGAAGGAGGAGACCAGTAGTAAAGGGACCTCGTCTTGGAGAGTTGTGAAAGACAGGGGCCTTAAGAAGACTTTGATAAAGCCGCCTTCAAACGCCATAGCAACTTCTAATTCATTTGACGTTTTGGAGGACGAGTGCTGTGGTGAGACTGCGGATCGCGCAAAAGGGAAAGCAACGAAGAGAAAGGAAGCGCAGGCCCCTCAGAAAGTAAAGGTACCTAAGCAAACATTAGTTGTGGGAGATTCCCAGATAAGGTATTTGGATAGAGCGTTTTGTGCTAGAGATAGGGGGAACAGGTTAAGGGTTTGCTATCCCGGAGCTGGCATTGGTGATATTATAAACAACATGAATGATATTATGGCTGGTAATGGGAACAATCCCATTATTTGCATTAGCGTGGGAGGAAATGATGTTGGTCGAGTTAGGAGTGAGGAACTGATTCAGAGGTATAAAACAGCCATAGAATTAGTTAGGAGCAAGGGAGGAATCCCGATCATATGTGGCATTCTTCCAAGAAAGGGAGTGGGAAATGAATGGATATCGAGGGCACTTGGTGTCAATTGCCGGCTGGAAAGATATTGCAAATCATAAGAACATAAGAACAAAGGTAACTGCAGAAGGCCTATTGGCCCATACGAGGCAGCTCCTATTCTATAACCACCCAATCCCACTCATATACTTGTCCAACCCGTGCTTGAAACAATCGAGGGACCCCACCTCCACCACGTTACGCGGCAATTGGTTCCACAAATCAACAACCCTGTTACTGAACCAGTATTTACCCAAGTCTGTCCTAAATCTAAACTTATCCAATTTATACCCATTGTATCGTGTTCTGTCTTGTGTTGATATTTTCAATACCCTATTAATATCCCCCCTGCTATGTCTATTCATCCACTTGTAAACCTCTATCATGTCACCCCTAACTCTTCGCCTTTCCAGTGAATGCAACTTAAGCTTTGTTAATCTTTCTTCATATGAAAGATTTCTAATTTGGGGAATTAACTTAGTCATCCTACGCTGGACACGTTCAAGTGAATTTATATCCATTCTATAATATGGCGACCAAAACTGAACTGCATAATCTAAATGGGGCCTAACTAGAGCAAGATATAGCTTGAGAACCACACCAGGTGTCTTGTTACTAACGCTGCGATTAATAAATCCAAGTGTCCGATTTGCCTTATTACGAACATTTATGCATTGATCCTTTTGTTTTAAATTCTTACTAATCATAACTCCCAGATCCCTTTCGCAATCCGACTTCGCAATCACAACACCATCTAGCTCGTATCTTGTAACTCTATCATCATTACCTAACCTCAGAACTTTACATTTATCAGCATTAAACTGCATCTGCCAATCCTTTGACCATTTCAAAACCCTATCTAACATAAGAACAAAGGTAACTGCAGAAGGCCTATTGGCCCATACGAGGCAGCTCCTATTCTATAACCACCCAATCCCACTCATATACTTGTCCAACCCGTGCTTGAAACAATCGAGGGACCCCACCTCCACAATGTTACGCGGCAATTGGTTCCACAAATCAACAACCCTGTTACTGAACCAGTATTTACCCAAGTCTTTCCTAAATCTAAACTTATCCAATTTATACCCATTGTTTCGTGTTCTGTCCTGTGTTGATACTTTTAATACCCTATTAATATCCCCCCGGTTATGTCCATTCATCCACTTGTAAACCTCTATCATGTCACCCCTAACTCTTCGCCTTTCCAGTGAATGCAACTTAAGCTTTGTTAATCTTTCTTCATATGAAAGATTTCTAATTTGGGGAATTAACTTAGTCATCCTACGCTGGACATGTTCAAGTGAATTTATATCCATTCTATAATATGGCGACCAAAACTGAACTGCATAATCTAAATGGGGCCTAACTAGAGCAAGATATAGCTTGAGAACCACACCAGGTGTCTTGTTACTAACGCTGCGATTAATAAATCCAAGTGTCCGATTTGCCTTATTACGAACATTTATGCATTGATCCTTTTGTTTTAAATTCTTACTAAGAATTTGATTATCTAGATCAACTTGAAGTGATAGTGAGTCCTCCTCCGAATTAATTTCCCTACCGATTTTCGTATCATCGGCAAATTTGCAAATGTTGCTACTCAAACCTGAATCTAAATCATTTATATATATTATAAACAACAGAGGTCCCAGGACAGAGCCTTGAGGCACTCCACTTACAACAATTTCCCACTCTGACTTGATTCCATTTATACTAACTCTCTGTTTCCTTTGGTATAGCCATGCCCTAATCCAGCTTAATATAGCACCCCCAATACCATGAGACTCTATTTTTTTAATCAGTCTTTCATGTGGCACTGTATCAAAAGCTTTGCTAAAGTCAAGGTATACAACATCGCAATCCTTACCACTATCAACTGCCTCAACAATGCTAGAATAAAAAGATAACAAATTTGTTAAACATGAACGGCCATTTATAAAACCATGTTGCGACTCAATTATTAATTTATGTTTTTCAAGATGAAGACGAATTTTATTTGCTATTATAGATTCGAGTAACTTTCCCACAATAGACGTTAGGCTAATTGGTCGATAGTTAGACGCAAGTGATCTATCTCCTTTCTTAAAAACTGGTATCACATTAGCAACTTTCCAAAACTCTGGCACTCTGCCTGACTCTATTGATTTATTAAATATGGTTGACAGTGGGTCACAAAGCTCCTCTTTGCATTCTTTATGCACCCTAGCAAACACTTCATCCGGCCCTGGGGATTTGTTTGGTTTGAGTTTTACTATTTGTTTAAGAACATCCTCCCTGGTAACTGCTAAACTCGTCAACCTGTCCTCGTCCCCACCCACATAGACTTGTTCGGCTGAAGGCATATTGTTAAGTTCCTCTTTAGTAAATACAGATACAAAATATTTATTAAAAATACTACTCATCTCTTCATCACTATCTGTTATTTGACCTGTCTCAGTTTTTAATGGACCTATCCTTTCCCTAGTCTTAGTACGATATAACTGAAAAAACCCTTTAGGATTTGTCTTTGCTTGCCCTGCTATGCGAACTTCATAGTTCCTTTTTGCTTTCCTTATCTCTTTTTTAACATTTCTAACCAGTTGTACGAATTCCTGTTCTAAAGGGACCTCCCCATTTTTAATCCTTTTGTACCAAGCTCTCTTTTTACCTATAAGGTTCTTCAAATTCTTTGTTATCCACTTTGGGTCATTAGTATACGATCTATTCAATTTGTATGGTATACTACGTTCCTGTGCTTTGTTTAGAATATTCTTAAATAAGTTATATATTGAATCCACATCGAAATCCCCATTTAAGTCACCTATCGCTGGGTTCATGTCTCGCTCCAAGACCGGCCCACACCCCATACCCAAGCCTTTCCAATCAATTTGACCCAAAAAATTTCTTAGGCTATTAAGAACATAAGAACATAAGAACAAAGGTAACTGCAGAAGGCCTATTGGCCCATACGAGGCAGCTCCTATTCTATAACCACCCAATCCCACTCATATACTTGTCCAACCCGTGCTTGAAACAATCGAGGGACCCCACCTCCACAATGTTACGCGGCAATTGGTTCCACAAATCAACAACCCTGTTACTGAACCAGTATTTACCCAAGTCTTTCCTAAATCTAAACTTATCCAATTTATATCCATTGTTTCGTGTTCTGTCCTGTGTTGATACTTTTAATACCCTATTAATATCCCCCCGGTTATGTCCATTCATCCACTTGTAAACCTCTATCATGTCACCCCTAACTCTTCGCCTTTCCAGTGAATGCAACTTAAGCTTTGTTAATCTTTCTTCATATGAAAGATTTCTAATTTGGGGAATTAACTTAGTCATCCTACGCTGGACACGTTCAAGTGAATTTATATCCATTCTATAATATGGCGACCAAAACTGAACTGCATAATCTAAATGGGGCCTAACTAGAGCAAGATATAGCTTGAGAACCACACCAGGTGTCTTGTTACTAACGCTGCGATTAATAAATCCAAGTGTCCGATTTGCCTTATTACGAACATTTATGCATTGATCCTTTTGTTTTAAATTCTCACTAATCATAACTCCCAGATCCCTTTCGCAATCCGACTTCGCAATCACAACACCATCTAGCTCGTATCTTGTAACTCTATCATCATTACCTAACCTCAGAACTTTACATTTATCAGCATTAAACTGCATCTGCCAATCCTTTGACCATTTCAAAACCCTATCTAGATCAACTTGAAGTGATAGTGAGTCCTCCTCCGAATTAATTTCCCTACCGATTTTCGTATCATCGGCAAATTTGCAAATGTTGCTACTCAAACCTGAATCTAAATCATTTATATATATTATAAACAACAGAGGTCCCAGGACAGAGCCTTGAGGCACTCCACTTACAACATTTTCCCACTCTGACTTGATTCCATTTATACTAACTCTCTGTTTCCTTTGGTGTAGCCATGCCCTAATCCAGCTTAATATAGCACCTCCAATACCATGAGACTCTATTTTTTTAATCAGTCTTTCATGTGGCACTGTATCAAAAGCTTTGCTAAAGTCAAGGTATACAACATCGCAATCCTTACCACTATCAACTGCCTCAACAATGCTAGAATAAAAAGATAACAAATTTGTTAAACATGAACGGCCATTTATAAAACCATGTTGCGACTCAATTATTAATTTATGTTTTTCAAGATGAAGACGAATTTTATTTGCTATTATAGATTCGAGTAACTTTCCCACAATAGACGTTAGGCTAATTGGTCGATAGTTAGACGCAAGTGATCTATCTCCTTTCTTAAAAACTGGTATCACATTAGCAACTTTCCAAAACTCTGGCACTCTGCCTGACTCTATTGATTTATTAAATATGGTTGACAGTGGGTCACAAAGCTCCTCTTTGCATTCTTTAAGCACCCTAGCAAACACTTCATCCGGCCCTGGGGATTTGTTTGGTTTGAGTTTTACTATTTGTTTAAGAACATCCTCCCTGGTAACTGCTAAACTCGTCAACCTGTCCTCGTCCCCACCCACATAGACTTGTTCGGCTGAAGGCATATTGTTAAGTTCCTCTTTAGTAAATACAGATACAAAATATTTATTAAAAATACTACTCATCTCTTCATCACTATCTGTTATTTGACCTGTCTCAGTTTTTAATGGACCTATCCTTTCCCTAGTTTTAGTACGATATAACTGAAAAAACCCTTTAGGATTTGTCTTTGCTTGCCCTGCTATGCGAACTTCATAGTTTCTTTTTGCTTTCCTTATCTCTTTTTTAACATTTCTAACCAGTTGTACGAATTCCTGTTCTAAAGTGACCTCCCCATTTTTAATCCTTTTGTACCAAGCTCTCTTTTTACCTATAAGGTTCTTCAAATTCTTTGTTATCCACTTTGGGTCATTAGTATACGATCTATTCAATTTGTATGGTATACTACGTTCCTGTGCTTTGTTTAGAATATTCTTAAATAAGTTATATATTGAATCCACATCGAAATCCCCATTTAAGTCACCTATCGCTGGGTTCATGTCTCGCTCCAAGACCGGCCCACACCCCATACCCAAGCCTTTCCAATCAATTTGACCCAAAAAATTTCTTAGGCTATTAAAATCAGCTTTTCGAAAATCTGGCACTTTAACAGAATTTTCTCCTACTGGTCTATTCCATTCTATGCTAAATCTGATTTCTTTGTGATCACTGCTCCCTAGCTCACTCCCTATTTCGATGTCATTAATTTGCGTTTCCCTGTTAGTTAACACTAAATCTAAAATATTATTTTCCCGTGTTGGTTCCTTAATGTGTTGCGTAAGAAAGCAATCGTCAATTAATTCTAGAAAATCTTCTGCTTCACTATTCCCTGTTTTGTTCAACCAGTTTATTCCGCTAAAATTAAAGTCACCCATGACATAAATACTGTTAGATCTAGATGCTCTAGATATTTCATCCCATAGATGCTTTGCTTCCATTCTGTCTAAATTTGGTGGCCTATATATTACTCCTATTATAATATTATTAGCTTTTTCGTTTAATTCAATCCAAATAGTTTCTGTGTGTGGCTCTGTTTTGATTCCCTCTTTGAGACTACATTTCAAATTGTCCCTAACATATATGGCTACTCCACCTCCTCGTCTAATATATCTATCTGTGTGAAATAGTTTAAATCCATATACTTGATATTCAGCTAATAGTTCTCTATTTTCTACATTCATCCACGTTTCGGTAAGTGCAATAATATCTATTTTTTTCTGTGCAGACAAGAGCATTTAATTCGTTAATTTTATTTCTTAGACTTCTACTGTTAGTGTAATATACCCTAAGTGAATTGTTATTTTGCGGACCTTCTCTTTCCCTGATCGTTTTGCCAATTCCTTTCTCCCACAAACACATACTTTTATTACCTCCTTCCTCCAAATCAATTCCCATACCTCTATCTACTAACAGTTTAAACCCAAACAAACACCTCTAACCACTTCTTCTAGCGAGTTCGCAACAGCAACAACCCCAGCTCTCGATAGATGCACCCCATCACGAGCATACATTTCATTTCTTCCATAGAAGTGTTCCCAGTTGTCTATGAAAGATATTGCATTTGATTTGCAATATCTTTCCAGCCGGCAATTGACACCAAGTGCCCTCGATATCCATTCATTTCCCACTCCCTTTCTTGGAAGAATGCCACATATGATCGGGATTCCTCCCTTGCTCCTAACTAACTCTATGGCTGTTTTATACCTCTGAATCAGTTCCTCACTCCTGACTCGACCAACATCATTTCCTCCCACGCTAATGCAAATAATGGGATTGTTCCCATTACCAGCCATAATATCATTCATGTTGTTTATAATATCACCAATGCCAGCTCCGGGATAGCAAACCCTTAACCTGTTCCCCCTATCTCTAGCACAAAACGTTCTATCCAAATACCTTATCTGGGAATCTCCCACAACTAATGTTTGCTTAGGTACTTCCTTTACTTTCTGAGGGGCCTGCGCTTCCTTTCTCTTCGTTGCTTTCCCTTTTGCGCGATCCACAGTCTCTCCACAGCACTCGTCCTCCAAAACGTCAAATGAATTTGAAGTTGCTATGGCGTTTGAAGGCGGCTTTATCAAAGTCTTCTTAAGGCCCCTGTCTTTCGCAACTCTCCAAGACGAGGTCCCTTTACTGCTGGTCTCCTCCTTCGTTACTTCTCGTTGTTTTTTAAGCTGACGCACCTCCTCCCGCAGAGAGTCCAACTCTGTCCTCAGGGCTCCCACTAGAGTCACCAGGTCCTTCACTACAACTTCCATATTGCTATGATAATATAACATTCCATATTGCTATGATAATATAACATTATCTAAACGAGAAATAAAATTAACGAATTAAATGCTCTTGTCTGCACAGAAAAAATAGATATTATTGCACTTACCGAAACGTGGATGAATGTAGAAAATAGAGAACTATTAGCTGAATATCAAATATACGAATCAAATGCAATATCTTTCATAGACAACTGGGAACACTTCTATGGAAGAAATGAAATGTATGCTCGTGATGGGGTGCATCTATCGAGAGCTGGGGTTGTTGCTGTTGCGAACTCGTTGGAAGAAGTGGTTAGAGGTGTTTGTTTGGGTTTAAAACTGTTAGTAGATAGAGGTATGGGAATTGATTTGGAGGAAGGAGGTAATAAAAGTATGTGTTTGTGGGAGAAAGGAATTGGCAAAACGATCAGGGAAAGAGAAGGTCCGCAAAATAACAATTCACTTAGGGTATATTACACTAACAGTAGAAGTCTAAGAAATAAAATTAACGAATTAAATGCTCTTGTCTGCACAGAAAAAATAGATATTATTGCACTTACCGAAACGTGGATGAATGTAGAAAATAGAGAACTATTAGCTGAATATCAAATATACGGATTTAAACTATTTCACACAGATAGATATATTAGACGAGGAGGTGGAGTAGCCATATATGTTAGGGACAATTTGAAATGTAGTCTCAAAGAGGGAATCAAAACAGAGCCACACACAGAAACTATTTGGATAGAATTAAACGAAAAAGCTAATAATATTATAATAGGAGTAATATATAGGCCACCAAATTTAGACAGAATGGAAGCAAAGCACCTATGGGATGAAATATCT
Source organism: Procambarus clarkii (assembly GCF_040958095.1). Lineage (NCBI taxonomy): Eukaryota > Metazoa > Arthropoda > Malacostraca > Decapoda > Cambaridae > Procambarus > Procambarus clarkii. The sequence continues at coordinate 1,075,189 of NC_091161.1, read as the reverse complement.
AGAGCATCTAGATCTTACAGTATTTATGTCATGGGTGACTTTAATTTTAGCGGAATAAACTGGTTGAACAAAACAGGGAATAGTGAAGCAGAAGATTTTCTTGAATTAATTGACGATTGCTTTCTTACGCAACACATTAAGGAACCAACACGGGAAAATAATATTTTAGATTTAGTGTTAACTAACAGGGAAACGCAAATTAATGACATCGAAATAGGGAGTGAGCTAGGGAACAGTGATCACAAAGAAATCAGATTTAGCATAGAATGGAATAGACCAGTAGGAGAAAATTCTGTTAAAGTGCCAGATTTTCGAAAAGCTGATTTTAATAGCCTAAGAAATTTTTTGGGTCAAATTGATTGGAAAGTCTTGGGTATGGGGTGTGGGCCGGTCTTGGAGCGAGACATGAACCCAGCGATAGGTGACTTAAATGGGGATTTCGATGTGGATTCAATATATAACTTATTTAAGAATATTCTAAACAAAGCACAGGAACGTAGTATACCATACAAATTGAATAGATCGAATACTAATGACCCAAAGTGGATAACAAAGAATTTGAAGAACCTTATAGGTAAAAAGAGAGCTTGGTACAAAAGGATTAAAAATGGGGAGGTCACTTTAGAACAGGAATTCGTACAACTGGTTAGAAATGTTAAAAAAGAGATAAGGAAAGCAAAAAGAAACTATGAAGTTCGCATAGCAGGGCAAGCAAAGACAAATCCTAAAGGGTTTTTTCAGTTATATCGTACTAAGACTAGGGAAAGGATAGGTCCATTAAAAACTGATACAGGTCAAATAACAGATAGTGATGAAGAGATGAGTAGTATTTTTAATAAATATTTTGTATCTGTATTTACTAAAGAGAAACTTAACAATATGCCTTCAGCTGAACAAGTCTATGTGGGTGGGGACGAGGACAGGTTGACGAGTTTAGCAGTTACCAGGGAGGATGTTCTTAAACAAATAGTAAAACTCAAACCAAACAAATCCCCAGGGCCGGATGAAGTGTTTGCCAGGGTGCTTAAAGAATGCAAAGAGGAGCTTTGTGACCCACTGTCAACCATATTTAATAAATCAATAGAGTCAGGCAGAGTGCCAGAGTTTTGGAAAGTTGCTAATGTGATACCAGTTTTTAAGAAAGGAGATAGATCACTTGCGTCTAACTATCGACCAATTAGCCTAACGTCTATTGTGGGAAAGTTACTCGAATCTATAATAGCAAATAAAATTCGTCTTCATCTTGAAAAACATAAATTAATAATTGAGTCTCAACATGGTTTTATAAATGGCCGTTCATGTTTAACAAATTTGTTATCTTTTTATTCTAGCATTGTTGAGGCAGTTGATAGTGGTAAGGATTGCGATGTTGTATACCTTGACTTTAGCAAAGCTTTTGATACAGTGCCACATGAAAGACTGATTAAAGAGATAGAGTCTCATGGTATTGGGGGTGCTATATTAAGCTGGATTAGGGCATGGCTATACCAAAGGAAACAGAGAGTTAGTATAAATGGAATCAAGTCAGAGTGGGAAAATGTTGTAAGCGGAGTGCCTCAAGGCTCTGTCCTGGGACCTCTGTTGTTTATAATATATATAAATGATTTAGATTCAGGTTTGAGTAGCAACATTTGCAAATTTGCCGATGATACGAAAATCGGTAGGGAAATTAATTCGGAGGAGGACTCACTATCACTTCAAGTTGATCTAGATAGGGTTTTGAAATGGTCAAAGGATTGGCAGATGCAGTTTAATGCTGATAAATGTAAAGTTCTGAGGTTAGGTAATGATGATAGAGTTACAAGATACGAGCTAGATGGTGTTGAGATTGCGAAGTCGGATTGCGAAAGGGATCTGGGAGTTATGATTAGTAAGAATTTAAAACAAAAGGATCAATGCATAAATGTTCGTAATAAGGCAAATCGGACACTTGGATTTATTAATCGCAGCGTTAGTAACAAGACACCTGGTGTGGTTCTCAAGCTATATCTTGCTCTAGTTAGGCCCCATTTAGATTATGCAGTTCAGTTTTGGTCGCCATATTATAGAATGGATATAAATTCACTTGAACGTGTCCAGCGTAGGATGACTAAGTTAATTCCCCAAATTAGAAATCTTTCATATGAAGAAAGATTAACAAAGCTTAAGTTGCATTCACTGGAAAGGCGAAGAGTTAGGGGCGACATGATAGAGGTTTACAAGTGGGTGAATGGACATAACAAGGGGGATATTAATAGGGTATTAAAAGTATCAACACAGGACAGAACACGAAATAATGGGTATAAATTGGATAAGTTTAGATTTAGGAAAGACTTGGGTAAATACTGGTTCAGTAACAGGGTTGTTGATTTGTGGAACCAATTGCCGCGTAACGTGGTGGAGGTGGGGTCCCTCGATTGTTTCAAGCGCGGGTTGGACAAGTATATGAGTGGGATTGGGTGGTTATAGAATAGGAGCTGCCTCGAATGGGCCAATAGGCCTTCTGCAGTTACCTTTGTTCTAATGTTCTTAAATCCTAAAGGGTTTTTTTCAGTTATATCGAACTAAGACTAGGGAAAGGATAGGTCCATTAAAATCTGAGACAGGTCAAATAACGGATAATGACAAGGAGATGAGTAGTATTTTTAACAAATATTTTATAAGAACATAAGAACAAAGGTAACTGCAGAAGGCCTATTGGCCCATACGAGGCAGCTCCTATTCTATAACCACCCAATCCCACTCATATACTTGTCCAACCCGTGCTTGAAACAATCGAGGGACCCCACCTCCACAATGTTACGCGGCAATTGGTTCCACAAATCAACAACCCTGTTACTGAACCAGTATTTACCCAAGTCTTTCCTAAATCTAAACTTATCCAATTTATATCCATTGTTTCGTGTTCTGTCCTGTGTTGATACTTTTAATACCCTATTAATATCCCCCCGGTTATGTCCATTCATCCACTTGTAAACCTCTATCATGTCACCCCTAACTCTTCGCCTTTCCAGTGAATGCAACTTAAGCTTTGTTAATCTTTCTTCATATGAAAGATTTCTAATTTGGGGAATTAACTTAGTCATCCTACGCTGGACACGTTCAAGTGAATTTATATCCATTCTATAATATGGCGACCAAAACTGAACTGCATAATCTAAATGGGGCCTAACTAGAGCAAGATATAGCTTGAGAACCACACCAGGTGTCTTGTTACTAACGCTGCGATTAATAAATCCAAGTGTCCGATTTGCCTTATTACGAACATTTATGCATTGATCCTTTTGTTTTAAATTCTTACTAATCATAACTCCCAGATCCCTTTCGCAATCCGACTTCGCAATCACAACACCATCTAGCTCGTATCTTGTAACTCTATCATCATTACCTAACCTCAGAACTTTACATTTATCAGCATTAAACTGCATCTGCCAATCCTTTGACCATTTCAAAACCCTATCTAGATCAACTTGAAGTGATAGTGAGTCCTCCTCCGAATTAATTTCCCTTCCGATTTTCGTATCATCGGCAAATTTTCAAATGTTGCTACTCAAACCTGAATCTAAATCATTTATATATATTATAAACAACAGAGGTCCCAGGACAGAGCCTTGAGGCACTCCACTTACAACATTTTCCCACTCTGACTTGATTCCATTTATACTAACTCTCTGTTTCCTTTGGTATAGCCATGCCCTAATCCAGCTTAATATAGCACCCCCAATACCATGAGACTCTATTTTTTTAATCAGTCTTTCATGTGGCATTGTATCAAAAGCTTTGCTAAAGTCAAGGTATACAACATCGCAATCCTTACCACTATCAACTGCCTCAACAATGCTAGAATAAAAAGATAACAAATTTGTTAAACATGAACGGCCATTTATAAAACCATGTTGCGACTCAATTATTAATTTATGTTTTTCAAGATGAAGACGAATTTTATTTGCTATTATAGATTCGAGTAACTTTCCCACAATAGACGTTAGGCTAATTGGTCGATAGTTAGACGCAAGTGATCTATCTCCTTTCTTAAAAACTGGTATCACATTAGCAACTTTCCAAAACTCTGGCACTCTGCTTGACTCTATTGATTTATTAAATATGGTTGACAGTGGGTCACAAAGCTCCTCTTTGCATTCTTTAAGCACCCTAGCAAACACTTCATCCGGCCCTGGGGATTTGTTTGGTTTGAGTTTTACTATTTGTTTAAGAACATCCTCCCTGGTAACTGCTAAACTCGTCAACCTGTCCTCGTCCCCACCCACATAGACTTGTTCGGCTGAAGGCATATTGTTAAATTCCTCTTTAGTAAATACAGATACAAAATATTTATTAAAAATACTACTCATCTCTTCATCACTATCTGTTATTTGACCTGTCTCAGTTTTTAATGGACCTATCCTTTCCCTAGTCTTAGTACGATATAACTGAAAAAACCCTTTAGGATTTGTCTTTGCTTGCCCTGCTATGCGAACTTCATAGTTTCTTTTTGCTTTCCTTATCTCTTTTTTAACATTTCTAACCAGTTGTACGAATTCCTGTTCTAAAGTGACCTCCCCATTTTTAATCCTTTTGTACCAAGCTCTCTTTTTACCTATAAGGTTCTTCAAATTCTTTGTTATCCACTTTGGGTCATTAGTATACGATCTATTCAATTTGTATGGTATACTACGTTCCTGTGCTTTGTTTAGAATATTCTTAAATAAGTTATATCTGTATTTAAGACAGATATAACTTATACTGTATAAGTATAAGTTATATCTGTATTTACTAAAGAAGAACTTAACAATATGCCTTCAGCCGAACAAGTCTATGTGGGTGGGGATGAGGACAGGTTGACTAGTTTAGCAGTTACCAGGGAGGATGTAATTAAACAATTAGAAAAACTAAAACCAAACAAATCCCCAGGGCCGGATGAAGTGTTTGCCAGGGTGCTTAAAGAATGCAAAGAGGAGCTTTCCGAGCCACTGTCTACCATATTTAATAAATCAATAGAGTCAGGCAGAGTGCCAGAGTCATGGAAGGTAGCTAATGTGGTACCAATTTTTAAGAAAGGAGATAGATCACTTGCGTCAAACTATCGGCCAATTAGCCTAACGTCTATTGCGGGAAAGTTACTTGAATCAATAATTGTAAATACAATTCGTCTCCATCTTGAAAAACATAAATTAATAAATGAGTCGCAACATGGTTTTACAAATGGCCGTTCATGTTTAACAAATTTGCTAACTTTTTATTCCAACATAGTTGAGGCAGTTGATAGTGGTAAGGATTGTGATGTTGTGTACCTTGACTTTAGCAAAGCTTTTGATACAGTGCCACATGAAAGACTAATTAAAAAAATAGAAGCTCATGGTATTGGGGGTGCTATATTAAGTTGGATTAGGGCATGCCTATTCCAAAGGAAACAGAGAGTTAGTATAAATGGGGTTAAGTCAGAGTGGGATAATGTTGTTAGTGGAGTACCTCAGGGCTCTGTCCTGGGACCTCTGTTGTTTATAATATATATAAATGATTTAGATTCAGGTTTGAGTAGCAACATTTGCAAATTTGCCGATGATACAAAAATCGGTAGGGAAATTAATTCGGAGGAGGACTCGCTATCACCTCAAGTTGATCTAGATAGGGTTTTGAAATGGTCAAAAGATTGGCAAATGCAGTTTAATGCTGATAAATGTAAAGTTCTGAGGCTACGTCATGATGATAGAGTTACAAGATACGAGCTAGATGGTGTTGAGATTGCGAAGTCGGATTGCGAAAGGGATCTGGGAGTTATGATTAGTAAGAATTTAAAACAAAAGGATTAATGCATGAATGTTCGTTATAAGGCGAATAGGACACTGGGATTTATTAATCGCAGCGTTAGTAACAAGATTCCTGGTGTGGTTCTTAAGCTATATCTTGCTCTGGTTAGGCCCCATTTAGATTTTGCAGTTCAGTTTTGGTCGCCATATTATAGAATGGATATAAATTCACTTGAACGTGTCCAGCGTAGGATGACTAAGTTAATTCCCCAAATTAGAAATCTTTCATATGAAGAAAGATTAACAAAGCTTAAGTTGCATTCACTGGAAAGGCGAAGAGTTAGGGGTGACATGATAGAGGTTTACAAGTGGGTGAATGGACATAACAAAGGGGATATTAATAGGGTATTAAAAGTATCAACACAAGACAGAACACGAAACAATGGGTATAAATTGGATAAGTTTAGATTTAGGAAAGACTTGGGTAAATACTGGTTCAGTAACAGGGTTGTTGATTTGTGGAACCAATTGCCGCGTAACATTGTGGAGGTGGGGTCCCTCGATTGTTTCAAGCGCGGGTTGGACATCTATATGAGTGGGATTGGGTGGTTATAAATAGGAGCTGCCTCGTATGGGCCAATAGGCCTTCTGCAGTTGCCTTTGTTCTTATGTTTACTTTGGAATAGCCATGCCCTATTCCAAGTTAATATAGCACCCCCAATACCATGAGCTTCTATTTTTTTAATTAGTCTTTCATGTTGCACTGTATCAAAAGCTTTGCTAAAGTCAAGGTACACAACATCACAATCCTTACCACTATCAACTGCCTCAACTATGTTGGAATAAAAAGTTAGCAAATTTGTTAAACATGAACGGCCATTTGTAAAACCATGTTGCGACTCATTTATTAATTTATGTTTTTCAAGATGGAGACGAATTGTATTTACAATTATTGATTCAAGTAACTTTCCCGCAATAGACGTTAGGCTAATTGGCCGATAGTTTGACGCAAGTGATCTATCTCCTTTCTTAAAAATTGGTACCACATTAGCTACCTTCCATGACTCTGGCACTCTGCCTGACTCTATTGATTTATTAAATATGGTAGACAGTGGCACGGAAAGCTCCTCTTTGCATTCTTTAAGCACCCTGGCAAACACTTCATCCGGCCCTGGGGATTTGTTTGGTTTTAGTTTTTCTAATTGTTTAATTACATCCTACCTGGTAACTGCTAAACTAGTCAACCTGTCCTCATCCCCACCCACATAGACTTGTTCGGCTGAAGGCATATTGTTAAGTTCTTCTTTAGTAAATACAGATATAAAATATTTGTTAAAAATACTACTCATCTCCTTGTCATTATCCGTTATTTGACCTGTCTCAGATTTTAATGGACCTATCCTTTCCCTAGTCTTAGTTCGATATAACTGAAAAAAACCCTTTAGGATTTGACTTTGCTTGCTCTGCTATGCGAATTTCATAGTTTCTTTTTGCTTTCCTAATCTCTTTTTTAACATTTCTAACCAGTTGTATGAATTCCTGTTCTAACCTGACTTCCCCATTCTTAATCCTTTTGTACCAAGCTCTCTTTTTACCTATAAGGTTCTTTAAATTATTTGTTATCCACTTTGGGTCATTAGTATTCCGCCTATTCAATTTGTATGGTATACTTCGTTCCTGTGCTTTGTTTAGAATATTCTTAAATAAGTTATATATTAAATCCACATCGAAATCCCCTTTTACGTCACCTATCGCTAGGTTCATGTCTCGCTCTAAGACCGGCCAACACCCCATACCCAAGAGTTTCCAATCTATTTGACCCAAAAAATTTCTTAGGCTATTAAAATCAGCTTTCCGAAAATCTGGCACTTTAACAGAATTTTCTCCTACAGGTCTATTCCATTCTATGTTAAATCTGATTACTTTGTGATCACTGTTCCCTAGCTCACTCCCTATTTCGATGTCATTAATTTGTGTTTCCCTGTTAGTTAACACTAAATCTAAAATATTATTTTCCCGCGTTGGTTCCTTAATGTGTTGCGTAAGAAAGCAATCGTCAATTAATTCTAGAAAATCTTCTGCTTCACTATTCCCTGTTTTGTTCACCCAGTTTATTCCACTAAAATTAAAGTCATCCATGACATAAATACTGTTAGATCTAGATGCTCTAGATATTTCATTCCATAGAGGCTTTGCTTCCATTCTGTCTAAATTTGGTGGCCTATATATAACTCCTATTATAATATTATTTGCTTTTTCGTTTAATTCTATCCAAATAGTTTCTGAGTGTGGCTCAGTTTTGATTCCCTCTTTGAGACTACATTTCAAATTGTCCCTCACATATATGGCTACTCCCCCTCCTCGTCTAATATATCTGTGTGAAATAGTTTAAATCTATTTATCTGATATTCAGCTAACAGTTCTCTATTTTCTATATTCATCCACGTTTCGGTAAGTGCAATAATATCTATTTTTTCTGTGCAGACAAGAGCATTTAATTCATTAATTTTATTTCTTAGACTTCTACTGTTAGTGTAATATACCCTAAGTGAATTGTTATTTTGAGGCTCTTTTCTTTCCCTGATCATTTTGCCAATTCTTTTTTCCCACGAACACATACTTTTATTACCTCCTTCCTCCAAATCAATTCCCATACCACTATCTACTAACAGTTTAAACCCAAACAAACACCTCTAACCACTGGTTCCAACGAGTTCGCAACAGTAACAACCCCAGCCCTCGATAGATGCACCCCATCACGAGCATACATTTCATTTCTTCCATAGAAGTGCTCCCAGTTGTTTATGAATGATATTGCATTTGATTTGCAATATCTTTCCAGCCGGCAATTGACACCAAGTGCCCTCGACATCCATTCATTTCTCACTCTCTTTCTTGGAAGAATGCCACATATGATCGGGATTCCTCCCTTGCTCCTAACTAATTCAATGGCTGTCCTGAATCTCTGTATTAGTTCCTCACTCCTAACTCGCCCAACATCATTACCCCCTGCACTAATACAAATAATGGGCTTGTTCCCATTTCCCGTCATAATATCATTCAAGTTTCCAACAATATCACCAATTCCAGCTCCCGGATAGCAAACCCTTAATCTGTTCCCCCTATCTCTGGCACAAAACGTTCTGTCTAAATACCTCACCTGGGAATCTCCCACAACCAAAATTCGGTTCGGTACCTCCTTAACTTTCTGAGCAGCCTGAAGGGCCTGCGCTCCGCCGCTCCTCGCTGCAGGCGCACCACAGCACTCGTCCTCCAACACGGCAAATGAATTTGCTGTCCTTTGGGCGTCTGTAGGTGGCCTTGTCAAGGTCTTCTTAAGACCCCTGTCCTTCACGACTCTCCACGATGAGGTCTCGTCAACACTGGTCTCCTCCTTCGTTTCCTTCCGAAGTCTCAGCCGTCGTAACTCCTCCCGCAGGGAATCCATCTCTGCTCTCAGAGCTCCAACCAGACTCACCAAATCCTTCACTAATCCTTCCATTATTGCAATAATAATGTTACTCCAGCGCTCGAGCTAACACAACCTCTCACTGTGACAGCACCTGACTGACTCCCTAACTGAGTTATGCTCATAACTGGTCTTCTATATTTTTATTTTATGTTTTTGTTCATCTTTTCCAATTAAAGAACGTACTTGGAATTCTTCCTTTATACAAAATACAATACAATTATATTGCAGGCGATGAGTCACAATAACGTGGCTGAAGTATGTTGACCAGACCACACACTAGAAGTTGAAGGGACGACGACGTTTCGGTCGGTACTGGACCATTCTCAAGTCGATTGAGAATGGTCCAGTATTCCACTTGAACGTGTCCAACGAAGGATGACTAAGTTAATTCCCCAAATTAGAAATCATTCATATGAAGAAAGATTAACAAAGCTAAAGTTGCATTCACTTGAAAGGCGAAGAGTTAGGGGTGACATGATAGAGGTTTACAAGTGGATGAATAAGAACATAAGAACATAAGAACAAAGGTAACTGCAGAAGGCCTATTGGCCCATACGAGGCAGCTCCTATTCTATAACCACCCAATCCCACTCATATACTTGTCCAACCCGTGCTTGAAACAATCGAGGGACCCCACCTCCACAATGTTACGCGGCAATTGGTTCCACAAATCAACAACCCTGTTACTGAACCAGTATTTACCCAAGTCTTTCCTAAATCTAAACTTATCCAATTTATATCCATTGTTTCGTGTTCTGTCCTGTGTTGATACTTTTAATACCCTATTAATATCCCCCCGGTTATGTCCATTCATCCACTTGTAAACCTCTATCATGTCACCCCTAACTCTTCGCCTTTCCAGTGAATGCAACTTAAGCTTTGTTAATCTTTCTTCATATGAAAGATTTCTAATTTGGGGAATTAACTTAGTCATCCTACGCTGGACACGTTCAAGTGAATTTATATCCATTCTATAATATGGCGACCAAAACTGAACTGCATAATCTAAATGGGGCCTAACTAGAGCAAGATATAGCTTGAGAACCACACCAGGTGTCTTGTTACTAACGCTGCGATTAATAAATCCAAGTGTCCGATTTGCCTTATTACGAACATTTATGCATTGATCCTTTTGTTTTAAATTCTTACTAATCATAACTCCCAGATCCCTTTCGCAATCCGACTTCGCAATCACAACACCATCTAGCTCGTATCTTGTAACTCTATCATCATTACCTAACCTCAGAACTTTACATTTATCAGCATTAAACTGCATCTGCCAATCCTTTGACCATTTCAAAACCCTATCTAGATCAACTTGAAGTGATAGTGAGTCCTCCTCCGAATTAATTTCCCTACCGATTTTCGTATCATCGGCAAATTTGCAAATGTTGCTACTCAAACCTGAATCTAAATCATTTATATATATTATAAACAACAGAGGTCCCAGGACAGAGCCTTGAGGCACTCCACTTACAACATTTTCCCACTCTGACTTGATTCCATTTATACTAACTCTCTGTTTCCTTTGGTATAGCCATGCCCTAATCCAGCTTAATATAGCACCCCCAATACCATGAGACTCTATTTTTTTAATCAGTCTTTCATGTGGCACTGTATCAAAAGCTTTGCTAAAGTCAAGGTATACAACATCGCAATCCTTACCACTATCAACTGCCTCAACAATGCTAGAATAAAAAGATAACAAATTTGTTAAACATGAACGGCCATTTATAAAACCATGTTGCGACTCAATTATTAATTTATGTTTTTCAAGATGAAGACGAATTTTATTTGCTATTATAGATTCGAGTAACTTTCCCACAATAGACGTTAGGCTAATTGGTCGATAGTTAGACGCAAGTGATCTATCTCCTTTCTTAAAAACTGGTATCACATTAGCAACTTTCCAAAACTCTGGCACTCTGCCTGACTCTATTGATTTATTAAATATGGTTGACAGTGGGTCACAAAGCTCCTCTTTGCATTCTTTAAGCACTCTGGCAAACACTTCATCCGGCCCTGGGGATTTGTTTGGTTTGAGTTTTACTATTTGTTTAAGAACATCCTCCCTGGTAACTGCTAAACTCGTCAACCTGTCCTCGTCCCCACCCACATAGACTTGTTCGGCTGAAGGCATATTGTTAAGTTCCTCTTTAGTAAATACAGATACAAAATATTTATTAAAAATACTACTCATCTCTTCATCACTATCTGTTATTTGACCTGTCTCAGTTTTTAATGGACCTATCCTTTCCCTAGTCTTAGTACGATATAACTGAAAAAACCCTTTAGGATTTGTCTTTGCTTGCCCTGCTATGCGAACTTCATAGTTTCTTTTTGCTTTCCTTATCTCTTTTTTAACATTTCTAACCAGTTGTACGAATTCCTGTTCTAAAGTGACCTCCCCATTTTTAATCCTTTTGTACCAAGCTCTCTTTTTACCTATAAGGTTCTTCAAATTCTTTGTTATCCACTTTGGGTCATTAGTATACGATCTATTCAATTTGTATGGTATACTACGTTCCTGTGCTTTGTTTAGAATATTCTTAAATAAGTTATATATTGAATCCACATCGAAATCCCCATTTAAGTCACCTATCGCTGGGTTCATGTCTCGCTCCAAGACCGGCCCACACCCCATACCCAAGACTTTCCAATCAATTTGACCCAAAAAATTTCTTAGGCTATTAAAATCAGCTTTTCGAAAATCTGGCACTTTAACAGAATTTTCTCCTACTGGTCTATTCCATTCTATGCTAAATCTGATTTCTTTGTGATCACTGCTCCCTAGCTCACTCCCTATTTCGATGTCATTAATTTGCGTTTCCCTGTTAGTTAACACTAAATCTAAAATATTATTTTCCCGTGTTGGATCCTTAATGTGTTGCGTAAGAAAGCAATCGTCAATTAATTCTAGAAAATCTTCTGCTTCACTATTCCCTGTTTTGTTCAACCAGTTTATTCCGCTAAAATTAAAGTCACCCATGACATAAATACTGTTAGATCTAGATGCTCTAGATATTTCATCCCATAGATGCTTTGCTTCCATTCTGTCTAAATTTGGTGGCCTATATATTACTCCTATTATAATATTATTAGCTTTTTCGTTTAATTCAATCCAAATAGTTTCTGTGTGTGGCTCTGTTTTGATTCCCTCTTTGAGACTACATTTCAAATTGTCCCTAACATATATGGCTACTCCACCTCCTCGTCTAATATATCTATCTGTGTGAAATAGTTTAAATCCATATATTTGATATTCAGCTAATAGTTCTCTATTTTCTACATTCATCCACGTTTCGGTAAGTGCAATAATATCTATTTTTTCTGTGCAGACAAGAGCATTTAATTCGTTAATTTTATTTCTTAGACTTCTACTGTTAGTGTAATATACCCTAAGTGAATTGTTATTTTGCGGACCTTCTCTTTCCCTGATCGTTTTGCCAATTCCTTTCTCCCACAAACACATACTTTTATTACCTCCTTCCTCCAAATCAATTCCCATACCTCTATCTACTAACAGTTTAAACCCAAACAAACACCTCTAACCACTTCTTCTAGCGAGTTCGCAACAGCAACAACCCCAGCTCTCGATAGATGCACCCCATCACGAGCATACATTTCATTTCTTCCATAGAAGTGTTCCCAGTTGTCTATGAAAGATATTGCATTTGATTTGCAATATCTTTCCAGCCGGCAATTGACACCAAGTGCCCTCGATATCCATTCATTTCCCACTCCCTTTCTTGGAAGAATGCCACTGAATGAATAGACATAGCAGGGGGGGGTATTAATAGGGTATTGAAAATATCAACACAAGACAGAACACGATACAATGGGTATAAATTGGATAAGTTTAGATTTAGGACAGACTTGGGTAAATACTGGTTCAGTAACAGGGTTGTTGATTTGTGGAACCAATTGCCGCGTAACGTGGTGGAGGTGGGGTCCCTCGATTGTTTCAAGCGCGGGTTGGACAAGTATATGAGTGGGATTGGGTGGTTATAGATAGGAGCTGCCTCGTATGGGCCAATAGACTTGCAGTTACCTTTGTTCTTATGTTCATAATGTGTTGCGTAAGAAAGCAATCGTCAATTAATTCTAGAAAATCTTCTGCTTCACTATTCCCAGTTTTGTTCAACCAGTTTATTCCACTAAAGTTAAAGTCACCCATGACATAAATACTGTTAGATCTAGATGCTCTAGATATTTCATCCCATAGATGCTTTGCTTCCATTCTGTCTAAATTTGGTAAGAACATAAGAACAAAGGTAACTGCAGAAGGCCTATTGGCCCATACGAGGCAGCTCCTATTTTATAACCACCCAATCCCACTCATATACTTGTCCAACCCGCGCTTGAAACAATCGAGGGACACCACCTCCACCACGTTAAGCGGCAATTGGTTCCACAAATTAACAACCCTGTTACTGAACCAGTATTTACCCAAGTCTTTCCTAAATCTAAACTTATCCAATTTATACCCATTGTTCCGTGTTCTGTCTTGTGTTGATATTTTTAATACCCTATTAATATCCCCCCTGTTATGTCCATTCATCCACTTGTAAACCTCTATCATGTCACCCCTAACTCTTCGCCTTTCCAGTGAATGCAACTTAAGCTTTGTTAATCTTTCTTCATATGAAAGATTTCTAATTTGGGGAATTAACTTAGTCATCCTACGTTGGACACGTTCAAGTGAATTTATATCCATTCTATAATACGGCGACCAAAACTGAACTGCATAATCTAAATGGGGCCTAACCAGAGCAAAATATAGCTTAAGAACCACACCAGGTGTCTTGTTACTAACGCTTAGATTAATAAATCCCAGTGTCCTATTCGCCTTATTACGAACATTCATGCATTGATCCTTTTGTTTTAAATTCTTACTAATCATAACTCCCAGATCCCTTTCGCAATCCGACTTCGCAATCTCAACACCATCTAGCTCGTATCTTGTAACTCTATCATCATTACCTAGCCTCAGAACTTTACATTTATCAGCATTAAACTGCATTTGCCAATCATTTGACCATTTCAAAACCCTATCTAGATCAACTTGAAGTGATAGTGAGTCCTCCTCCGAATTAATTTCCCTACCGATTTTCGTATCATCGGCAAATTTGCAAATGTTGCTACTCAAACCTGAATCTAAATCATTTATATATATTATAAACAACAGAGGTCCCAGGACAGAGCCCTGAGGTACTCCACTAACAACATTATCCCACTCTGACTTAACCCCATTTATACTAACTCTCTGTTTCCTTTGGAATAGCCATGCCCTAATCCAAGTTAATATAGCACCCCCAATACCATGAGCTTCTATTTTTTTAATTAGTCTTTCATGTGGCACTGTATCAAAAGCTTTGCTAAAGTCAAGGTACACAACATCACAATCCTTACCACTATCAACTGCCTCAACTATGTTGGAATAAAAAGTTAGCAAATTTGTTAAACATGAACGGCCATTTGTAAAACCATGTTGCGACTCATTTATTAATTTATGTTTTTCAAGATGGAGACGAATTGTATTTACAATTATTGATTCAAGTAACTTTCCCGCAATAGACGTTAGGCTAATTGGCCGATAGTTTGACGCAAGTGATCTATCTCCTTTCTTAAAAATTGGTACCACATTAGCTACCTTCCATGACTCTGGCACTCTGCCTGACTCTATTGATTTATTAAATATGGTAGACAGTGGCTCGGAAAGCTCCTCTTTGCATTCTTTAAGCACCCTGGCAAACACTTCATCCGGCCCTGGGGATTTGTTTGGTTTTAGTTTTTCTAATTGTTTAATTACATCCTCCCTGGTAACTGCTAAACTAGTCAACCTGTCCTCATCCCCACCCACATAGACTTGTTCGGCTGAAGGCATATTGTTAAGTTCTTCTTTAGTAAATACAGATATAAAATATTTCTTAAAAATACTACTCATCTCCTTGTCATTATCCGTTATTTGACCTGTCTCAGATTTTAATGGACCTATCCTTTCCCTAGTCTTAGTTCGATATAACTGAAAAAACCTTTTAGGATTTGTCTTTGCTTGCCCTGCTATGCGAACTTCATAGTTTCTTTTTGCTTTCCTTATCTCTTTTTTAACATTTCTAACCAGTTGTACGAATTCCTGTTCTAAAGTGACCTCCCCATTTTTAATCCTTTTGTTCCAAGCTCTCTTTTTACCTATAAGGTTCTTCAAATTCTTTGTTATCCACTTTGGGTCATTAGTATTCGATCTATTCAATTTGTATGGTATACTACGTTCCTGTGCTTTGTTTAGAATATTCTTAAATAAGTTATATATTGAATTCACATCGAAATCCCCATTTACGTCACCTATCGCTGGGTTCATGTCTCGCTCCAAGACCGGCCCCCACCCCATACCCAAGACTTTCCAATCAATTTGACCCAAAGAATTTCTTAGGCTATTAAAATCAGCTTTTCGAAAATCTGGCACTTTAACAGAATTTTCTCCTACAGGTCTATTCCATTCTATGCTAAATCTGATTTCTTTGTGATCACTGTTCCCTAGCTCACTCCCTATTTCGATGTCATTAATTTGTGTTTCCCTGTTAGTTAACACTAAATCTAAAATATTATTTTCCCGTGTTGGTTCCTAAATGTGTTGCGTAAGAAAGCAATCGTCAATTAATTCTAGAAAATCTTCTGCTTCACTATTCCCTGTTTTGTTCAACCAGTTTATTCCTCTAAAATTAAAGTCACCCATGACGTAAATACTGTTAGATCTAGATGCCCTAGATATTTCATCCCATAGATGCTTTGCTTCCATTCTGTCTAAATTTGGTGGCCTATATATAACTCCTATTATAATATTATTTGCTTTTTCGTGTAATTCTATCCAAATAGTTTCTGAGTGTGGCTCAGTTTTGATTCCCTCTTTGAGACTACATTTCAAATTGTCCCTCACATATATGGCTACTCCCCCTCCTCGTCTAATATATCTATCTGTGTGAAATAGTTTAAATCCATTTATTTGATATTCAGCTAATAGTTCTCTATTTTCTACATTCATCCACGTTTCGGTAAGTGCAATAATATCTATTTTTTCTGTGCAGACAAGAGCATTTAATTCGTTAATTTTATTTCTTAGACTTTTACTGTTTGTGTAATATACCCTAAGTGAATTGTAATTTTGAGGCCCTTCTCTTTCCCTGATCATTTTGCCAATTCCTTTCTCCCACAAACACATACTTTTATTATCTCCTTCCTCCAAATCAATTCCCATACCTCTATCTACTAATAGTTTAAATCCAAACAAACACCTGTAACCACTTCTTCCAACGAGTTTGCAACAGCAACAACCCCAGCTCTCGATAGATGCACCCCATCACGAGCATACATTTCATTTCTTCCATAGAAGTGTTCCCAGTTGTCTATGAAAGATATTGCATTTGATTTGCAATATCTTTCCAGCCGGCAATTGACACCAAGTGCCCTTGACATCCATTCATTTCCCACTCCCTTTCTTGGAAGAATGCCACATATGATCGGGATTCCTCCCTTGCTCCTAACTAATTCAATGGCTGTCCTGAATCTCTGTATTAGTTCCTCACTCCTAACTCGTCCAACATCATTACCCCCTGCACTAATACAAATAATGGGTTTGTTCCCATTTCCTGTCATAATATCATTCATGTTTCCAACAATATCACCAATTCCAGCTCCCGGGTAGCAAACCCTTAATCTGTTCCCCCTATCTCTGGCCCAAAACGTTCTGTCTAAATACCTCACCTGGGAATCTCCCACAACCAAAATTCGCTTCGATTCTCCCTTTTCCTTTCGAGCAGTTTGAGGGACCTGCGCTTTAATGCTCCTCGTTACTTTGTCTTTGCCACCTCGTTGAACAACAGGTTCAACACAGCACTCGTCCTCTAATACGTCAAATGCATTAAAAGTCCTTAGGTGTAGGATATTAGTTGTCGGTTTTGCCAAGGTCTTCTTAAGACCCCTGTCTTTCACAACTTGCCAAGACGAGGACTTCTTAATACTGGTCCCGTCAGTCCTTCTTAATGAGGTCCCGTCAACACTGGCCTCCTCCTTCGTTTCCTCCTGAAGTCCCAGCCGTCGCACCTCCTCCCGCAGGGAATCCATCTCTGCTCTCAGAGCTCCAACCATACTCACCAAATCCCTTACCAATCCAGATTGATGATTGATGAAGATTAAGCCACCCAAAAGGTGGCACGGGCATGAATAGCCCGTAAGTGGTGGCCCTTTTGAGCCATCTGTGGAGGTGCGACTGCACCCTGCGTGACTGGAGATGTCTCCCGTGAACTTCCCGTTATAATATCATTCATGTTTCCAACAATATCACCAATTCCAGCTCCCGGATAGCAACTCCTTAATCTGTTCTCCCTATCTATGGCACAAAACGTTCTGTCTAAATACCTCATCTGGGAATCTCCCACAACCAAAATTCGCTTCGATTCACCCTTTTCATTTCGAGTAGTTTGAGGGACTGTTTGAGGGACATTGAGCGCTTCAATGCTCCTCGTTACTTTGTCTTTGCCACCTCGTTGAACAACAGGTTCACCACAGCACTCGTCCTCTAATACGTCAAATGCGTTAAAAGTCAATAAAAGTTAATAGCCTACTTAGGCGTAGGCTATTAGTTGTCGGTTTTGCCAAGGTCTTCTTAAGACCCCTGTCTTTTACAACTTGCCAAGACGAGGTCTTTTTAATGCTGGTCTCCTCCTTTGTTTTTTCTTGCTGTTGTATCAGCTGTCGCACCTCTTCCCGTAGCGAATCCAACTCTGTCCTCAGAGCTCCAACTAGACTCATCAGTTCCTTCACTAATCCTTCCATTATTGCTATACTGATGTTAGTACAATCGGAGCTCCAGCTAACACATCCTCTCACTGTGACTGCACCTGACTGAAGGAGGCATTCGAGCGGAATTCTGTGTTGAGTTTCACTTACGAGATGGAGAAGGACGGGAAGCTGTCCTTTCTAGATGTAACATTCATGGAAAGGAGCGGAGGTTTCCACACTGCAGTCTACACTAAGGAAACAAACATAGGAATGTGTTGGAAATTTCCAACACTAATAAACTACTATTGTATTATAATAAATCATTATCATTATATACTAACTACAGTAGTTACTAATTTCACTAACAGTAGTGTCAACATAAATTAATTATTACATCTGCGTATTAATGCTAGAATTCTCATGAAATCGAGTAGCAACATTGCGTCAGATAATGTCTAGTTAGACACGTTTATTACCAATGCGTTAGAGAATTGAATGTGGTTCTCTAAAATTATCAGTATTCCGTGTAATAATTACTTACGGATAATATAACTCCCAATAATCTCAAACCGAGAGTTATTAACTAAATCATTATGTAGTAGCAGTCCTTTCTGTTACATGCGAATGCCATGGAGAAAAATAAAATCTTCTCCATTTCTCGTTTAACACCATAAAACGAGAATATGATAATATTTAAATCTCTATAATTGCAACCCCGTTCACATTAACGTATTACATTCATAATTGCGCGGAAAAGAATTATTCGTGATTAATAATTTCTGTGGTGAATGCGAGAGATGGGTTGAGGGAGGCGGCGACGCTATTACGAAAAAAGGTATCCCTGGCGTGAAGAGTGGCGAAACACGTGGTAGTGACTGAGGAATTTATCGGCAAGAATTACGCTGATACACAGTCAACAATTCATAATTACTGATCCACGTGCTCTATAGTGCCCAGCCAGTTAATAGCGCGTCAACAATTGAAGCCAAGACCCGTAATTACACGTACACAGCAGTGAACGTCAGGGACTGGCTGACGCGGTACCGGCAAACCTCAGTATTCAATACGCTCACGATAAGTATGTTTTCGTTTGATGCATCATCCTAGATTATATATTTGTGAGTAGTTTGTCGTTATATAGCGTGGATACCCAACATACAACGTTACTACAAGTTCGGTAATTTCTTCCGTTTTCATGAATATTGAAATTAAAACGTAGCCTATTCAAATGCTACTCAAATTTCTCTGATTTCAGCGTGTATGCGTGGAGTCATCAAGTTGTTTCTCTTCATTCGTGCTATTCACCTCGAGTTCTTTCCTTGTGGAGATCCTGTGAACACGAGGACGAATGACGAAATGATGTTACCGAAATCGTCTTAAAGCTAAGACACTTTTTGTACTAATTTATTTTATATGATTTAATTCTTATATGATTCCTGTAGAATCTTTGCGTTGACTAGAATATTACCAGAAATGATAATTGGTAATTAATGTGTTTGCTCTGACTGTTGCTCAGTAATTCATGATCTTTAATATTCACAATTTGAGTTCTCATATTTGGATCTATAGTAGTTTAGATTTATAATATCATTCACTCAGCAATGAACTGGTAGCGAACCACACTGGTTCCTAGATGTATATGAATTTCTAGAAATACCCCTGCAATGTAGGCCTTTGAGGCTCTGACTTTAATTAATTAATACTACAGTCCATTCATTATTTCAAGTGATTATCCTTTTAATGATTATCCATAGACACTGGATCTCTAGTGTTATTCTAATGATCACTTTTATTAGTTTTCCCTCTTTTCTCAAAAGTGGGTGGTCCTTCGATTTATTAAATCAAATAACTAAATAATTGAATATATGAGTCAAGCCCCAGATATCCCACATTTTGGTCGACTTCGAACCGGATAGATAGCTTATAATCAAGCTATCCTCAATCATTATTAATTAATTAATCACTAACACCAATTATGTGTTAACCATTATTGGGCTATACAAATATTTCAATTACGGCTGTCAGCAGACTGTCCATTATAGCCTAAATTCAATCCATAATTACTGATTCACTCAAGTCAGTGAATTCATTAACATTTTAGGATCCAGTACACTAATACAAATTGCTGATCCCATACTAATTAATCATTACTAACCCTGATAACATTATATTCCACAATTAGGAAATACTTTCAGGCGTTAAATATTATTTACGGGTAGAATACTTGCCAAACACAATTAATTCTCTTGTGTTCATTTAATTTCTTATACACATAATTTCTACCAGTGTATATATTATATAAAATTACAAAATCCAAAAACATAGCACTATTTACACATTATTGCACCACATTTATTGTAGTTATTATGCCAACCCAACAGAGGTAGGATATTTCAGACTGACACGGTACTAAGATTTGTACAAATTCAGTCTACACCATTAGCTGCATTAATAGGTACGATTATTACCTAACTAGTACTGTTAGACAGTGCTGGTGCATTATTAATTTCTGTAGTGCTGATCCTAATGGGTGGGATTAACCATTTATTGTGTAATTATATTTTATTACATATTTCTATGTACATCTCTGAGTGTTACTGTAAGTTCACTACCCATCCAAGGCTGATTTTGAAGAGCTAAGCTAAGGAACACCTATAGTGATACCAAGGCATCACTCAAATCTTAGTTGCTTATTATTAGGTAGGTAGCTAACCTCTAAATGAGGTAAATTACAATCAGCCTCAAGAAAATATCAGGCTGTCAATAATTATACCTGCTCTACATAAAGGAGCAAGTACTATAGCTGTCCAAGTAGCTATATAAGCCCTATAAGGCTCAAACTTACAACCAGAATGGCTACTCCAGAAAAAACTGGAAGAATCTTGATAGATCTTCAAGATCACCTATCAAGACTACTTGTCAAATGTGACAACTGTTTAGGAACTAACTCAGTTGACGTCTTCAGGCTAATAAGTTCCACAAAGGTGGCTAGCCAAAAATATGACCATGTAAAGGATATAATCGAGTCTTATAGGAACATACTCCTTGTCAGTAATACTGACCCAGACGAATTGCGTCTGATAGAATCTGATCTTGCCGACTTTGAAGATATCATTCAAGACAAGTTAGACCAATATAACAAAGTGCTTGCGACACAAAATGTTCCTGAGTGATAGAACATTTTTTTAGTAAACCTACACCCGAGCAAGCACCCAGCTCAGATGAAATACATGAGCTACCTCAAAATGAGGAGGATACTCTAATCAATACTGATCACTACACAGGATCAACAACTGAAGTTCAACCTTCATTTTCTACCATCTCATCTAATACAACTTTATGTAATAATTTATTTACAGAGTCTGATCAATTTTCAGACAGCTCTTCTCAATATTCCCTGGATTCTATAAATTCAATGCATGACACTACTGAATTAACTAGCTCCTCACAGGAACCCAGAGAAACAAGTGAAGCTGCAGATGAAACTCTTAGTGAAGCTGCAATAATCAGTGAATCTGAACCAGAAAATGATAAAGCTGCAGCAGCAGCCGAAGCTGTAATTAAAGCTGAGGCTAAGCAAGAAGCCTTAAGCAACACAAGTAATGGCCACAATTACTCACACCAGCCTTCTAGAGTAAGTGCTAACAATGAGAAGACTGTTATAAAGCTTGTACACCAATTACTAGATTTGTCTCCACCAAAACAATCAGTTGACTCTTTACAAGCCTTTAGTTTTCAGCTTGAGTCACTGTTAAATTCCTTCAGTAAAGAGGTGGATCACCCAACTGCTGAGTGGATGACTAAAATTATCATCCAGAGAAAATTGTCTGGTGACACACTCAATAAATTATATGTATACCAGAATGGTTATGCCCTGTCAATGCAGGATATATTTACAGGTTTGCGCAATATAAGCAATCATTCAGCAAAACTTAACGCCTCTTCTGAATGCACCGAAACTGTACCCACATCAGTTTCCTTACCTGGAACTCCTAAAGTGACACTGTCGCTAGGTAATAAGGGTACTAATAATCAATGTAATAACAATAAGTCAAACACTGATTCATCAGTAAGGCCCAAGAGCCCCACAGGTGCTCCTAAGAGACCTAATAGTCCAAAGAGTACTCCCAAGAGCCCCACAGGTGCTCCTAAGAGACCTAATAGTCCAAAGAGCACTCCCAAGAGCCCAGTAATTGCTCCCCAGAGTACACCAAGTACTCACAAGAGAATAAATAACAAGCAAATGCAAGCAGCAAAACCATCATAACCTGCAGTTACTGTTTTACCTGAACCGGTAACCCCTAAACGAGCTGTAGGATGGGGAATATGCTTGTTTTGCAATCAAAAACATTTTCTGTACAAATGTACTAATTACCCTAATAGAGACACAAGAGTCAGACGACTCAAACATTTACACAAATGTACTAGGTGTCTCAAATCACATAATGTTGATAGCTGTGACACCCCACTGAACACCTGCAATAGGTATAGAAGGGGCAAGCATCATGCTGCACTGTGCAAATTTGTCAAGACAAATTATGTCAATCCTAGAATAGGAGGTAGAGAATCTATACCAGTACAGTGCTGCAAGGTGCGAGATGTGTACAGCGTAATTTCACCAGCATCTCAAGTGGATGCTGCTTTGCCTACTGCCCAACTTCAAGTAAAGAACAAAGGAGCCAAGATCACCACTCGTGGATTATTTGATCAAGGATCCCAGAGAACTTTCATTACTCAGAAAGCGGCAGAGGCACTCAATTTACAACCAATCAGACAGGTAAAATTAAACCTGTCCGGGTTCATGTTAAATCGAGGACCCCAAGAATACTCAGTAGTTCAACCGCTTGTACAACTAGGTCGTCATGTCAAGGCTATCCAAGTAAGTAAGTAATTATCAAAAGAAGGCACCAAACCGGGAAGGCTATGTAGCACCATCAAGTACGCAAAATAATCAGAGGGCGCTAAATATCACCAAGGATGCCAATACGAGAACAAAAACGCATAAGGCGAACGATATAAAAAGTATCCGAGTCACCAAGAATTCTATCGAGGGACAGGTGACCGCGAGGGGCGGTCGGAAAGCAAGACACACGCTCGTCCTGGAAGTCAGGACATTCAAGAAGGACATGCACGACCGTAAGAGGGACAATGCAACTAGGACAATAAGAAGCAGGGCGGCGCTCCATCAAGTGACCATGGGTTAAGCGAGTATGGCCAATACGCAACCTCGCCAGAGCTGTTTCCCACCGCCGGTTACGGTGGAAGGAGGACGGCCACGAGGAAACACAACATTTAAGAGTACGGAGCTTGTTACCAGTAACAGACAACCAAGAAGCCTGCCAACGGGAAAGGACTGAAGAATGGATAACCGGGTAAAAGTCGGAATACGGAATGCCTTTGCGAGAGATGGGACAAGAGCGGACAGCTTCCATGGCAGCAGCATCCGCACGCTCATTTAAAGACACACCAATATGGCTGGGAACCCAACAAAACTCAACCGACTTAAATTTACTGTGAACGAGAAACAGCCAATGCTGGATCTCGACAACTACTGGATGAACCGGATTAAAGGACCCGAGAGCAATGAGGGCACTACGAGAGTCAACAACAACCACAAAGGAAGACTGACAACGAGAAAGCAGGAGACGAAGAGCATAGAGAATAGCATAAAGTTCCGCTGTAAAGATGCTAGTCTCCGGAGGCAAGCGACACATATAAGTGCGATCAGGAAAAACAACAGAGTAGCCAACACCGTCCGCTGACTTAGACCCATCGGTGAAGACAGAAACGGAGCGGGAGTGAGAAGAAAAGTGCTCGAGGAAAAGGCGTTTTAGAACCGTAGGAGGGGTAAAAGCTTTAGTGATACGGGTCAAGGATGTACAAAACCGCGGAAGAGGGACCCTCTACGGGGGCAAAGAAGGAACAACACGAGGAGAAACATCAGAAATACGAACGGAAAGAGAATCCTGTAGGCGAGATAACCGGACAGAAAGAGGGAGGTGGTGAAGAGGAACAGGAACCGCAGGAGGGGTAAAAGTTAAAGCACGACAGAGGCGAGAGGAAGGATGTTGCAAGGACCGCGCAAGATAGCGAAGACAGTAGCGATCACGGCGGTCCTGTCCTGGAGAGACAGGAAGCCAGTGTCAACATACAAGCTAAGGATGGGAGTCGAACGAAAGGCACCAGAACTGAGACGCAACCCAGTATGGTGCAAAGCATCAAGACGGCGAAGAGTAGAAGGAGAAGCAGACGAGTAAGCAGGGCAACCATAATCGAGCTTAGACAGGACGAGAGAGGAATATAAAGCAAGGAGAGTGCGCCTATCTGCCCCCCAAGAAGTATGGGACAAGACCCGAAGGAGGGTAAGGGCCTTAGAGCACTCAACACGGAGGTAAGAGATATGGGGAGACCAAGACAAATGAGTGTCAAGGAATAACCCCAAAAGCTTCGCGGAATCTTTGTATTCAAGGGGATGACCATAAAGTGACAAAGAGGGATGAAGAACAACCCGTTTCCGCGTAAAAGTCATGGCACAAGTCTTAGAAGTAGAGAACTTGAAGCCATGACCTGTGGCCCAAGACGACACGGCATCAATGGCAAGTTGAAGCCGGCGTTGAAGGAAAGGCGAATCATCACCCTGACAACAAAGGGTAAGATCATCGACATAGAGAGCGGAGAAGACACCAGAAGGAAGAGAGGAAAGAAGACCATTGAGGGCAACCAGAAAAAGAGTAGTGCTCAGAACACTACCCTGGGGCACACCTTCGTATTGCTGAAAAGAGGGAGAGAGAGCGGTACCAAGGCGCACCCGAAAGGAACGACGAGAGAGGAAGCTGCGGAGAAAGAGAGGGAGATGACCACGAAGGCCAAAAGAATGAAGTTGAGATAGGATATGATAACGCCAAGTGGTGTCGTAAGCCTTTTCTAGGTCAAAAAGGACGGCAACAACGGAGGTCTTCGCAGCAAAAGCAGTACGAATATAGACCTCCAAGTTCACCAGGACATCTGTCGTGCTGCGGCACTTGCGGAAACCAAATTGAGAAGGGGAGAGGAGGTGATGGTGTTCCAGGAACCACATCAGACGAACGTTAACCATACGTTCAAAGAGTTTGCAGACACAACTTGTGAGAGCAATAGGGCGAAAGTCCTTAGGGGAAGTACCCAGAGACCCCGGTTTGCGAACAGGGAGGACAACGGCATCGAGCCAGTCCTCAGGGACTGACGACGACTCCCAGATCCGATTATACAGACTCAGTAAATACTGAGACGTGCTCGGAGGGAGATGGCGAAGCATCTCATAATGAATACCATCGGAGCCCGCCGCCGTAGAACCGCAGAGGGCCAGGGCAGAACGAAGTTCAGAGAGAGAGAAGGGATCATTATAAGGAAGCTGAAGATGAGTGCAGAAATCTAAAGGATGAGACTCAAGGACAGGTTTACGAAGAAGGAAAGATTGGGGAAGATGAAGACCAGAGCTAACAGAAGAAAAGTGGGAACCCAGTTCGGAAGCTACCTGCAACGGGTCCGCCACAAGAGTATCATGGAGGTGAAGGACCGGTGAAACATCGGGAACGAACTTACCCGCTATCTTGCGGATACGCTTCCAGATCTGGGCCAGAGGGGTTTCGGACGTAATTGTTGAGACATAAGATGCCCAACATTCACGTTTAGCCGTACGGATGGCCCTACGGGCCACCGCACTCGCTTTCCGAAAGAAAAGAAAAGAATCGGTCGTCTGCCTACGGCGGTGCCTCTTCCAGGCTGCACGCTTACAGCGGACAGCCCGAGCACAGTCCGCATTCCACCAGGGAACGCACTTCCGTGGACCCCGAGAGGAAGAGCGAGGAATAGAGCGGAGGGCAGCGTTGAAGACAGTGTCATGAAAAAGGAGGAGAGCGCGAGAGAGGGGCAGAAGGGAGAGGTCAGAGAGAGTAGCACTGAGGGAAAATAGGGTCCAGTCCGCCTTAGCAAACTGCCACCTAGGGAAAGAGAGGGAAGAGCGAAAAGAGAAAAAGGAAACAAGGATGGGGAAATGATCACTTCCATGGAGGTCATCAAGAACCTGCCACGTGAAATCTAAGTAAAGAGAAGAAGAGCAGAGAGAAAGATCAAGACAAGAAAGGGTGCGAGTCCGAGAGTCCAAATGAGTGGGCTCACCAGAATTCAGAAGAGACAGGGAAGAAGAGAGGAGAAACGGCTCAAGGAGGCGACCCCGGGTATTCGTCAGAACGTCACCCCAAAGAGAATGACGACAATTGAAGTCACCCAGCAGGAGCACAGGCTCCGGCAAGGAGTCTAGGAGGTGTTTCAAATCAGGAAGAGAGAGCGGGACACTCGGGGGGAGATAAATGGAACAAACTGTGTACCATTTCCCCACAAAGATACGAGCAGCAGAACAATGGAGAGGCGAAGGAAAAAGTAAAGGAACAAAGGGAACATCAGCCCGAATCAAGAGAGCAGAAGAATTAGAAGCCCCAGCAATGGCTGGGGGGGGGGAGAGAAAGGAATAGCCACGAAAACGACCAGGACGAGCACCAAGCATTGGCTCCTGGAGACAGACACAAAGGGGCGAAAACCGCGAAATCAGAAGTTGGAGTTCGAGGAAACTGGCGTAATAACCTCGAACGTTCCATTGAAGAATGGACAACGACGAGAAGAGAAAGGACAAAAACAGAGAACAAGGAAGAAACAAAGGCGAAAGAGCAACAGAGCACGTTAAAGAATATCAGGGTCGGGATCAGGGTCAGCAAAGTCAGGGTTAGGGGGCATGGGTAAACTGAGTAAAGACGGAGGGAAGGAAACGGGAGAACAGATCAGAGGCGGGCGGGCAGGGTCCGGAGGAGGAGGAGGAGGAGGAGGAGGAGGAGGAGGAGGAAGAGGAGACAACGGAGAGGAGCAGTCAAGGACAGCAGCAGGAAGAGGGGGAGTAGAAAGAGGGGAGTGCACCCCAGCAAGAGCAGCAACCGAAAGGGAAGCAGGGGCCAAAGAAACCTCCATAGCAGGAACAGGGGGCGCAAGCACTGAAACGGGAGGGGAAGGAGCAACAGAGCCAGAAGGAGGAGCTGAGGAAGAAAGCGAAGCCTTCTTACCCGCCGGGGAAGAGGAAGGAGAGGAGCCAGGCTTACGCTTCTGACTTAAAGAGACCGGTGTCCCAGCAACTACGTACCGGGCAACGGATTCCAGTGTCTCAACAGGAGAAGCCGAACGAGAGCACACACGACGGCCGTTAGGAGAGCGATGGACATCCGCCCGCACCGACAGGCGGTGGGGAGAGCCGATAGATGGAGGAAGAGGATGGGAAGGAGGATCGGAGGGGGACGAGGAAGAAGACACAGAAGACACGACAGACCGGGTAGAAGGAAGGGGAACCCCAGACAGAGGACCAGGAGGAGGATCCTTCGGGAGAGAACCCAAAGGGACAGAGGAGGGGGCAGTGGGCGCATCAGGGTCCAAGGCCCGGAAACGGTTGTGAGTCTGAGGAAGGCGGGAAGGACGAGGAGAGGAAGAGCGCAACACGCGAGCATAAGAGACATTAGCATAAGGCGGGAGCCGGCGAACCTGGCGCCTCGCCTCAGGAAAAGATAAACGCTCCCGGTGCTTCAAGTTGAGGACGGCTGCTTCAAGCTTGTAATGGACACACGCACGGGAGAAGGTAGGATGGGCCTCACCGCAGTTGAGGCAACGAGCCTGGGGAGAAGCGCACTCCAACTTAGAGTGACCTTCGCCACCACACAAAGGACAGAGAGAGACAGTCCCGGAGCAGCGGAGGGCACCATGCCCAAACCTCCAGCACTTGTTGCAGAGCCGAGGAGAAGGAATGTACTCCTGGACAGAGCACCTGGCACCAGCAAGAATGACAGAGGGTGGAAGGGTCCTACCATCAAAGGTAATCTTCACAACCCGGAGGGGTTGACGGCGACTACCACGAGGGGGACGAGTAAACGTGTCCACCTGGAGAATAGAATGGCCCTGGGCAGCGAGGATATGTCGAATATCGTCGTGGCAGTCGCGCAGGTCCCGAACACTGGTCGCAACATGGGGCGGGAGCAAAATAGTGCCAACACTGGCATTCAACTGAGCGTTCTTCGAGACCCGAACGGGGGTCTCGCCAAGGCAGGATAAGGCAGCCAAGCGGGAAGCAGCATCCTGAGAAGGAGCAGCAACGACACGTGTACCGAGACGAGTGGGGTTGAAAGTAATGGAGGCATCCACGGAATCAATGAGATGTCGATGGAGGGAGAAATCGTCAGGAGGCGCAGAATCAAGAGGGAGGAGATCAAAATATTTGGCCCACGAAGCGGGACCAAACAAGGCTTGATAGGTAGCAGAACTGGAAGGAATCGAGCGAGGGCGGCCGTGACGAGGACGGCGGTGAGAACCCCCAGAGAGAGAGAGGGGTTAAAAGGTGCAGTAGTTACAACCAGAGAAGGAGCCGCGCCAGGGGACGAGGTAGTCACCACTGGGGGCTTGGGGCTCGACCCAACCACAAAGGAGGGAGGGGAGCCAGAGGAAGGAGTCAGAGAGGCCAAAGGAGGAGTAAGGTCGGGGCCCAATGCAGCGGAGGCTACAGAGCCCGGTCTTCCAATACGGACCGACTCGGGGGCTTGGCCGCCCACCCCACGAGCCTGAGAAGGTAAACCAGAAGAAGCCGAAACAGGGGTTGTCATCTTGACGAAAAGAAGAATTCACTCACGAATGTGCCCCCACACCCACCATGGAGCCACAATTAGAGGCAGGACACCCAACAAGAAGCTATCGCCGATCTTGTCGGGGCCTCCTAGGGGTGCGTCGTGAGTATTGTTATGATCTCAGCCTACAGGAGAAACGAGTCTCCCTCCTTGAGAGTTATTCGTCAAGCCTGACCTAACTAGAAGGTCTAGCAAATATTGAGGTGATAACCCATATGTAAAATAGTTGTTTGGATATGTGTAACAGTTTGAGATTATGGGCAATGAAGGAGAAAACAGATAAATGACTGGCTAGGAGATGTGGACATTTTGCTGGAGGCGTGAGGCTCGCTTCCGGAGGACCTTGACCTCACTTGAGTGCCAGACATCGCAGGGGGAAGCCGCGCTCCGTTTGAGCTCCTGTCAGAAGGGAACCCCTAGTGATATATCTCGAAGAGAAGAGAAGTGTGCGGACGTACCAGCTGTGGAATCGAGCTGGGAACGTTGTGGTCTCAAGTCCTGGTCGACGAGCAGATATTAAATCGCCCAGAAGCATTATTGTGGGCTGTGTGGAGCGCCCTGACCAGACGCCGTCAGAGGGAAAGCGCCCTCGACCAATTAATCTGTGGTAAGCACGATAAACGCCAGTTCATAGTGATTGTTTGTAGTTGGTCGTGTGCCCAGCGACAGTAGCGATGTTTATTTATAGGTTAGACATGTTTTAATAAGGCAGAAGGCCTGAAATAGTAGAGTGAAGAGGGAGGAGCACGGAGCGACGTCCGTCCCCTCTGAGCTCTGACCGACGACTGAGGGAGCCCGGCTCCGGATGGAGGAAGACCCTCCCAGTGAGTGAGGACCGCCGCAGGCGAGGTGGAGTATGGACCCGCCCAAAACGGGGGAGTCCACTCTCACTGTATGTAGAGGACAGATAGAGGTTTGAGGCAAGCATATTGTGTGGTTATCTTTGTTTATGTGTTAAAGGGGAACATTTTATTGGAACGTCGATGGGTTGCAGGTTTGTCTTTGGGGAAGAAGTTGCTGAGAACTTCGAAGCCAGCAGATGATGTAGCTAATGAGACTCCAAGGTAGTGGAGCAGAGGACCTCGAGCTGTGAGGAGAAGCAGCAGTGAAGAGGAGTGTCACGTGCTTCTGTAGAGGTGGTGTAGCAGCCAAGAGAGCTGTGGAAGAACCTAACAGAAGGGTGAAGCACCGTAGTTGCACAAGGAAACTTCATGATAGCAGCCTGGAGGAGCTGCAGAGGATCCTGGTAGTGAAGCCCGGAAGAACCTAAGGATATTAGGGTTGTGAACTTCCAGAGGTGGAAGGGGGAAGTTCTGGTGGATTACTTATAGGGAGTTGATAGTGTTTGGTTGTCAGTAGCGTGCAAGACGCAGTGAGAGGTGAGTGACTGTTGGCATCCTTATGCCAAGGAGTTTTTTATACTGAAGTATCAATGAACATTTATACTGGTATATGTTATTGCATTAAAATGCTGATTTTCTATATATACATTATCTTGCTGATAGTGCAACAGTGTATGTAGGCTTGACCAACTTGAGGAGGTTAATAGAGTTCTGATGGTGTTGGAGTGCAACCTGATTGTGATATTATAGAGTATAGGATTCATTATTATTATATGTGTGTATGTATCGTGTATGTGCTTTGTCCAGTAAATGTGTCACAATTTGCTGGTGTTTGCCCTTGTCCTAGTGAGGCTTCCCAGGAGGTAGTAAAGAAGGAGAGAGAAAGAACCAAGAACCACTGCTGTGGACAGGGTAAGAGGTAATACTAGTAAGTCATAGGGGATTGAGATCATATCTCATAAGGAGAGAGTGGGGAGTCACAGCGGCTCAAGTGGGTGTGTGCACGTGACAACGAGGCTAAGTGTTGGAGCCGCATCCCCTAAGCGTGTGACGTTGAGCCCCTCTCCAAGAGCCAGAAGCGCCAAGGGTGATTTCCTAGTATAAGCACTCTGCCGAGTTGTGGGTTGGGTTGTCCATAGAGAAGGATCAACGACGACAACACCAACCAACCCACAGTCTATGATAAATTGGGGGCCCGTCCGGGATAGTGAACTGACACACCCACACCCTGTCCAAGAGTGGATTTGTACACCCCTGCTGAGATAAACTGTGTGACCGCAGGTGTATACTCTCTCTCTTGGGAAGACTCACAGGACAAAGATGGATAAGGTGCAAGCATTTGTGGAGTCAGGCAAGCCTGAGGATTTAGAAGGTTGCACGAGGGATCAATTGAAACAAATAGCAGAAAAATGTGGCATCAGGTTGAAAGCATCTAAAGTAGCTGGGATGAAGGATGAGATCCTGAGGCAGTTGAGAGCCAGAAGTGAAGCGGCAGAACAAGGAGCCCAGGAAGGAGCTGAAAGTAGAAAGGAGGATGATGGGCAGGATGACGTGAGATCCCAGGGATCGAGTAGGAGCAGCAAGAGTAGCCGCAGTAGTAGGAGTAGCCGAAATAGGAGCTTGGAGAGATTCCAGTTAGAGCTCCAGATCCAACAACAGCGTGAGGAGAGACAGTTCCAGCTGGAAAAGATGAAGTTAGAACTCCAGATGAAAAGGGAAGTAGAAAAAGAGAAAACCAGAATAAGGGAACTGGAGTTGGAACAAGAGAAAGAAAAAGAGAAAGCAAGACTAGAGGTCGAAAAAGAAAAAGAGAGAACAAAACAAATGCTGATAGAAGCGAACAGAACCTTGGCTGAGCAAAGGATTGAACATGGGTTGCCAGAGAGCACCACCCAGGTATCACACCCACCAGATGTTAGGGTTAGGGAGAAGGACATTCCCTTGTTTGTGCCCGAAGAGGCAGAGAGCTTCTTCGAGCATTTTGAGAAAGTAGCCAGTATCAAGGAGTGGCCACAGGAGGAATGGGCCCAGCTGGTCCAGTTAAGATTGACCGGTGCAGCCAGGGAGGCATACACCCAATTGTCACTGGAAGAGTGCCAGGATTACGCCACAGTAAAGAGCAGCATATTGCGCTCGTTTCAGTTAACCCCAGAAGCTTATAGGAAGCGCTTCAGAGAGATGGCGAAAGTTGGAGCGTGTACGTTTGCTGAGACAGCAAGAGATCTGGAAAGACGATTCCAGAAGTGGATTGAGGCTGCTGGAGTTGGATCTTACGCTGACCTGAAGCAACTGATGGTCATGGAGAAGTTCTTGGAGATGATGCATCCCGAAACAAAGTTCAAGATCCAAGAAGCAGGGATAAAGGAGGTGAAAGATGCCGCAGATAGGGCGGATATGATTACTGAAGCGTACAAGAGCTTAAGGGAGAACAGAGTGAGAAGCGAGGCGAGACGCAGCAATGGCAGACCCAATGGAGTCTGGGGAGGAAGAAATTATGAGAGACCCAGAAGAGTCTGGGATGAGAAAAATTTTGATAAATGGGTAGATAAAAGTAAGTACCCTAAAACTCAGAAGAGTAGGTCGCGCACTTCATCTGAAAGTGAGGATGGAGGAGCTAAACGAGAAACCAATCGTTATCCTGGAAATCGAGAGTCCAGTAAAACCCCACAGAGTGCAAGTAGTGTACCTGGCCCGAGGAATTCTCATGCGAGTGGACAGAGTCAGAGCTACTCTGGTACATATAGAAGAGACTTTTCACAGATGAGATGTTACCAATGTAACGGTTTGGGTCACGTGATGCGAGATTGTAGACAGGGCAAGAGAGTTGTGACCCTGGCCATGTGTGACCCCCGAGGTAAATATACTAATGTGTTCCGAGACAAACCACAGAGAGCGAACTTAGTGAACGAGAAGTATAGGCCGTTCATGAGCAAAGGTTGGATCAGTGTAGGAGGCCAACCTGAGGTAGAAGTTGGTATCTTAAGAGATACCGGAGCTAATCAGAGCTTGATTGCGAGAAGCCTGATTGGGAATGATCGACGGTTAGCTGGCAGTGGGAAGATGAAAGTATATGGGTTATTGTCGGAGAGTGACATGCCCGTTTGTACTGTCCAGCTAAGGTCGGAATATGTGTCGGCAGTGGTGATGTTGGGAGTGTGCCCCGACATACCTATTCCAGGAGTCCAAGTGATCCTGGGGAATGACTTGTGCGGGACAAAGGTGTTGCCGAGAGTCGTAGCGGAGACTGTGCCAGAGGAGTGCCCAGAAGGCCACTGCACGGGTGGGACACCTGAGAGTGTGAACCTGACTGACATCCGAGGAGATGAGTCAGGAGACCGCCAAGCCATTGAAAACCCTGTCTCGGTAGTGACGAAGGCAGAGGTGGCCGACAAGGAAGACGCTGGAGAAGATGATACAGTGTCGATTCAGCCGGTGGAAGATATCGACGTAGATATAGCATGGCTGTTTGATGAAGGTCCAGCCCAGGAAAATGAAGTCTCGGTGAGGTCAAAAGTGAGGATGACCCAGCCGAAGAAGAATACTGTGAAGAGAGTTGACCTGAGTAGAGCCCAGACTGCTGAAATTAAGAGTCGGAAGGCGAATGCAACTGTGCTGAGTAGGAATGAGGAAGGATGTGGACATACCGAGGACGGGAGTAGAGCGTCACGTTGTCCACGAGCACAGAGGCATATGGATAGTAGAGTTAAGTTGTTTGAGATGTCAAGAGTTGACACGTTTCGCAGACAACGTGGAGAAGAGATAGTGAAGAAGAGTAATAGCCGAGAAAATGAAAGGAGAAGAGACAGTATGTGTGGAGAGATGCTTACGAGCACACAGGGAGAGGTAAAGCGACATGTACTGTCGAGTGCTGTTGGATGTAGCACAGCACTCGGAGAAACTTTTAGGGAACGAAGAAAGAGTTGAAGGAGAAGAAATGGAGTTGCATAGAGGTAAAAAGTGTGGGGAGAGGAAGATGATACAAGCATGGAGGAATAGAGGAAAGCCGAGGACTCGGTGGGAGTCGAACAGGATGAGGTCTCGGATATATGAGGAGACGAAAGGGAGGATCGTCGGTGAAGACGAGGGAGTGAAGTATGATGACAGGAGACGAAAGTATAATGGCGGTAGATGGAAGAGTGAAGACGACAGAGGAGGTACAGACAGTAGATGTCTGACTCTGGACGTGAAGAGAAGAAGACGAGGAAACGGAGGGTGGAGACAGTAAGTAGAGTGGACCAATGGAGTGCAGGCGTCCAAGGAGGACAGCCTAGCCAAGAGGTGCCAGAGAAGTCAAATCGTTTGTGAGAAGACCATGTTTCTGGAGAGTTGTGAGCCGGATGTTGCAAGGAGCAACGAACTAATTGTAGACTCCTAAGAGAGTATATCGGGTGAAGAACGAGACAGTGTGGTGGCGGATGTATTACCCCGAGCTTTGCCACTGGAATAACTCTCAAAAATAAGGGGAGGGGAGTGTTATGATCTCAGCCTACAGGAGAAACGAGTCTCCCTCCTTGAGAGTTATTCGTCAAGCCTGACCTAACTAGAAGGTCTAGCAAATATTGAGGTGATAACCCATATGTAAAATAGTTGTTTGGATATGTGTAACAGTTTGAGATTATGGGCAATGAAGGAGAAAACAGATAAATGACTGGCTAGGAGATGTGGACATTTTGCTGGAGGCGTGAGGCTCGCTTCCGGAGGACCTTGACCTCACTTGAGTGCCAGACATCGCAGGGGGAAGCCGCGCTCCGTTTGAGCTCCTGTCAGAAGGGAACCCCTAGTGATATATCTCGAAGAGAAGAGAAGTGTGCGGACGTACCAGCTGTGGAATCGAGCTGGGAACGTTGTGGTCTCAAGTCCTGGTCGACGAGCAGATATTAAATCGCCCAGAAGCATTATTGTGGGCTGTGTGGAGCGCCCTGACCAGACGCCGTCAGAGGGAAAGCGCCCTCGACCAATTAATCTGTGGTAAGCACGATAAACGCCAGTTCATAGTGATTGTTTGTAGTTGGTCGTGTGCCCAGCGACAGTAGCGATGTTTATTTATAGGTTAGACATGTTTTAATAAGGCAGAAGGCCTGAAATAGTAGAGTGAAGAGGGAGGAGCACGGAGCGACGTCCGTCCCCCTCTGAGCTCTGACCGACGACTGAGGGAGCCCGGCTCCGGATGGAGGAAGACCCTCCCAGTGAGTGAGGACCGCCGCAGGCGAGGTGGAGTATGGACCCGCCCAAAACGGGGGAGTCCACTCTCACTGTATGTAGAGGACAGATAGAGGTTTGAGGCAAGCATATTGTGTGGTTATCTTTGTTTATGTGTTAAAGGGGAACATTTTATTGGAACGTCGATGGGTTGCAGGTTTGTCTTTGGGAAGAAGTTGCTGAGAACTTCGAAGCCAGCAGATGATGTAGCTAATGAGACTCCAAGGTAGTGGAGCAGAGGACCTCGAGCTGTGAGGAGAAGCAGCAGTGAAGAGGAGTGTCACGTGCTTCTGTAGAGGTGGTGTAGCAGCCAAGAGAGCTGTGGAAGAACCTAACAGAAGGTGAAGCACCGTAGTTGCACAAGGAAACTTCATGATAGCAGCCTGGAGGAGCTGCAGAGGATCCTGGTAGTGAAGCCCGGAAGAACCTAAGGATATTAGGGTTGTGAACTTCCAGAGGTGGAAGGGGGAAGTTCTGGTGGATTACTTATAGGGAGTTGATAGTGTTTGGTTGTCAGTAGCGTGCAAGACGCAGTGAGAGGTGAGTGACTGTTGGCATCCTTATGCCAAGGAGTTTTTTATACTGAAGTATCAATGAACATTTATACTGGTATATGTTATTGCATTAAAATGCTGATTTTCTATATATACATTATCTTGCTGATAGTGCAACAGTGTATGTAGGCTTGACCAACTTGAGGAGGTTAATAGAGTTCTGATGGTGTTGGAGTGCAACCTGATTGTGATATTATAGAGTATAGGATTCATTATTATTATATGTGTGTATGTATCGTGTATGTGCTTTGTCCAGTAAATGTGTCACAATTTGCTGGTGTTTGCCCTTGTCCTAGTGAGGCTTCCCAGGAGGTAGTAAAGAAGGAGAGAGAAAGAACCAAGAACCACTGCTGTGGACAGGGTAAGAGGTAATACTAGTAAGTCATAGGGGATTGAGATCATATCTCATAAGGAGAGAGTGGGGAGTCACAGCGGCTCAAGTGGGTGTGTGCACGTGACAACGAGGCTAAGTGTTGGAGCCGCATCCCCTAAGCGTGTGACGTTGAGCCCCTCTCCAAGAGCCAGAAGCGCCAAGGGTGATTTCCTAGTATAAGCACTCTGCCGAGTTGTGGGTTGGGTTTGTCCATAGAGAAGGATCAACGACGACAACACCAACCAACCCACAGTCTATGATAGTATACGCCCCACAAACGCCACCTTAAGAAACCGACAGTCCGTCGAGATCGGGTTCAGTGACGAAGTGGGGATTGACAATAAAAGGTTCCCCTCGCTCTCGACGTCGGGTACTGCAGTTCTACGGGTGCAAGAGTATGCCTCCTCAAGCACCCGGGCGTCAAAATAGAAGAAGTCCAAGGGAAGAACCAGAACGAGCAAAAGGTCGGCAGGAAACGGCAAGCAGATAGGAGAAGAGGGGGGAGAAAACGAAACAGAAGGAAAAGGAAAAGATGCCCAGCAGAATTGGAGAGGACGGCAGCAGGAGCACAAGGCTAGAAAAGGGCAGAGGACTGTCCCAAGGAGCATCACACTCCGGCAGCCGCCCACTAAGCCCCCACACGGCGACAACGAGCTGAGCGGGGAGGGGGCAAGGCTATCCAAGCCATTGTTGTAGATCAAATACCTTTTGACCTAAATATTAAGGGTCAGGGGTACACAGCCCACTTCCTGCAGAAACGTGAAATTCATTTGGCTGACAACAAGTTAAACATCTGACCGCCTTAAGAATGTAAATGTACTAGTAGGAGCAGACTACTATTACCAGTTCATAACTGGACATGTTAAACGATTGGGCATGAATATGCTCCAATCTGCAGGTGGCTGCTAACTTGCTGGTAAAGTTTTGAATGTGAACAAGCCTAGGCCTGCCAACAATAACAAATTAGTCAGCAGTAAATCAATTCTCCAGCAGCCAGCTAAAATGAGAAACACAGCTGAGTAATAAACCCAGATTGGATGTAGTACAATTAGTATTCGCCGAGAAGTTTCATAGTTCTCAGTGGAAAACCAGTGGTCTGTACCTAAACAAGTACAAGTCACAGCGACCACGCCATTGAATCCACTGCAGACCTAGAATTATTCTCGACAAGTAATAATTGACAACACTCAGTCTCCCTAGGTAATTAATAATATTAGGCTAGAGAATCTAGCACTCCCTAGGTAATTGATAATATTAGGCTAGAGAATCTAGCACTCCCTAGGTAATTGATAATATTAGGCTAGAGAATCTAGCACTCCCTAGGTAATTGATAATATTAGGCTAGAGATCTAGCACTCCCTAGGTAATTGATAATATTAGGCTAGAGAATCTAGCACTCCCTAGGTAATTGATAATATTAGTCTAGAGAATCTAGCCCTCAATGCATCTAGCATTTCCTGAATTTAACAATACTATAAAGTCATCAAGCAACTTCTATAATTATAAATTCACTGGGACCAAAGTCCAAATACTTGCGCTTAAGGTTTGCCAAGAAAACCTTATTAATACAATGTTTCTGCACTAAGAGTTGCTGCTTGCCTCTCCCTCCCTCCCCTCCTCCTCCTCCACCACTACTACTGCCTCTCCCTCCCTCCCCTCCTCCTCCTTCACCACCACTACTGCCTCTCCCTCCCCTCCTCCTCCTCCACTACTACTACTGCCTCTCCCTCCCATCCTCCTCCTCCAACACTACTACTGCCTCTCCCTCCCCCCGTCCTCCTCCACCACTACTACTGCCTCTCCCTCCCATCCTCCTCCTCCAACACTACTACTGCCTCTCCCTCCCCTCCTCCTCCTCCACCACCACTACTTGCCTCTCCCTCCCCTCCTCCTCCTCCACCACTACTACTGCCTCTCCCTCCCTCCCCTCCTCCTCTTCCATTAACACTATTGTCTCTCCTTCCCCTCCTCCTCCTCCACCACTACTAATGCCTCTCCTCTCCCACGTCCTCCTCCAACACTACTACTGCCTCTGCCTCCCTCCTCTCATCCTCCTCCACCACTACTACTGCCTCTCCCTTCCCCTCCTCCACCACTACTACTGCCTCTCCCTCCCCTCCTCCTCCTCCGTCACCACTACTGCCTCTCCCTCCCCTCCTCCTCCACTACTACTGCCTCTACCTCCCCTCCTCCTCCTCCACCACCACTACTGCCTCTACCTCCCCTTCTCCTCCTCCTCCTCCATTACTACTACTGCCTTCTCCCTCCCCTCCTCCTCCTCCACCACTACTAATGGCTCTCCTCCCCACCTCCTCCTCCAACAATACTACTGCCTCTCCCTCCCCTCCTCCTCCTCCACAACTGCTACTGCCTCTTCCTCCCCTCCTCCTCCTCCCCCACCACTACTAATGCCTCTCCCTCTCCTCCTCCTCCTCCAACACTACTACTGCCTCTCCCTCCCCTCCTCCTCTTCCTCCATTACTACTACTGCCTCTCCCTCCCCTGCTCCTCCTCCTTCAACATTACTACTGCCTCTCCCTCCCCTCCTCCTCCTCCTCTATTACTACTACTGCCTCTCCCTCCCCTCCTCTTCCACCACCACTACTACTGCCATTCCTCCCGTCCTCCTCCTCCAACACTACTACTGCCTCTCCCTCCCCTCCTCTAACACTACTACTGCCTCTCCCTCCCCACCTACTCCTCCACCACTACTACTGCCTCTCCTCTTCTCCTCCTCCTCCACCACCACTACTACTGCTTCTATCTCCCTCCCCCTCCTCCTCCTCCACCACTACTACTGCCTCTCCTTCCTCTCCTCATCCTCCCCACCACTACTGCCTTTCCCTCCCCTCCTCCTAATCCTCCATTACTACTGCCTCTCTCTCCCCTCCTCCTCCTCCACCACTACTACTGCCTCTCCCTCCCCTCCTCCTCCTCCTCCTATCCACTACTACTGCCTCTCCCTCCCCTCCACCTCCTCCACCACCACTACTGCCTCTCCCTCCCCTCCTCCTCCATTACTACTGCCTCTCCCTCCCCTCCTCCTCCTCCACCACTACTACTGCCTCTCCCTCCCCTCCTCCTCCTCCTTCTCCTCCACCACCACTACTGCCTCTCCCTCCCCTCCTCCTCCTCCACCACTTCTACTGACTCTCCCTCCCCCCCCTCCTCCTCCTCCACCACCACTACTGCCTCTCCCTCCCCTCCTCCTCCTCCTCCTCCATTACTACTACTGCCTCTACCTCCCGTCCTCCTCCTCCACCATCACTACTGCCTCTCCCTTCCTCCCCTCCTCCTCCTCCAACAATATTACTGCCTCACCCTCCCCTCCTCCTTCTCAACCACTACTACTGACTCTCCCTCCCGTCCTCCTCCACCACCACCACTACTGCCTCTCCCTCCCCTCCTCCTCCTCCTCCTCCTCCAATACTACTACTACTGCCTCTCCTTCCCCTCCTCCTCCTCCTCCTCCACTACTAATGCATCTCCCTCCCCACCTCCTCCTCCAACACTATTACTGCCTCTCCCTCCCCTCCTCCTCCTCCACCACTACTACTGCCTCTCCCTCCCCTCCTCCTTTTCCACCACCACTACTACTGCCTCTATCTCCCTCCCCTCCTCCTCCTCCACCACTACTAATGCCTCTCCCTCTCCTCCTCCTCCTCCTCCTCCACCACTACTAATCCCTCTCCCTCCCCTCCTCCTCCTCCCCACTACTACTGCCTCTCCCTCCCCTCCTACTCCACCACCACCACTATTGCCTCTCCCTCCCCTCCACCTCCTCCACCACCACTTCTGCCTCTCCTTCCCCTCCTCCTCGTCCTCCACCACCACTACTGCCTCTCCCTCCCCTCCTCCTCCATTACTACTGCCTCTCCCTCCCCTCCTCCACCACTACTATTAATTATCCCTCCCCTCCTCCTCCTCCATTATTACTACTGCCTGTCCCTCCCCTCCTCCTCCTCCACCACCACTACTGCCTCTTCCTCCCCTCCTCCTCCTCCTCCATTACTACTACTGCGTCTCCCTCCCTTCCTCGTCCTCCTCCACCACTACAACTACCTCTCCTCCCCTCCTCCTTCTTCACCACCACTACTGCCTCTCCCTCACTTCCTCCTGCTCCACCACCACTACTAATGCCTCTCCCTCCCTCCCTACCTCCTCATCCAACACTACTACTGCCTCTCCCTCCCACCCCTCCTCCTCCTCCAACACTACTACTGCCTCTCCCTCCCCCTCCTCCTCCACCACTACTGCTGCCTCTCCATCCCTCCCCTCCTCCTCCTCCACCACTACTACTGCCTCTCCCTCCCATCCTCCGCCTCAAACACTACTACTGCCTCTCCCTCCCCTCCTCCTCCTCCACTATTACTGCTGCCTCTCCCTCCCGTCCTCCTCTTCCACCATTACTACTGCTTCTCCCTCCCCTCCTCCTCCTCCACCACCACTACTACTGCCTCTCCCTCCCTTCCTCCTCCTCCACTACTACTGCCTCTCCCTCCCCTCCTCCCCCTTCTCCACCACCTCTACTGCCTCTCCCTTCCCTCCTACTCCTTCTCCTACATTACTACTACTGCCTCTCCCTCCCCCTTCTCCTGCACCACTACAACTGCCTCTCTCTCCCCTCCTCCTCCACCACCACTACTGCCTCTCCCTCCCCTCCTCCTCCACCACTATTACTGCCTCGCCCTCCCTCTCCTCCTCCTCCTCCACCACTACTACTGCCTCTCCCTCCTCCTCCTCCACCACTACTACTGCCTCTCCTTCCCCTTCTCCTCCTTCCACCTCTAATTATATGTAAATGTTAAATGTTTCCATCAACTTTCATGCAACTATGAAACAACATTTAAAATTTATAATTTTGTTTTAAACCAATAAAATACAAAAATTTAATATTTATACATGAAAACCTAATTTTGTTAATACAGAAAAAAAACAAATAGTGATATGAAAGGAAAATCTTAGCTAATCATAAATGATTATATTAGGATCTTCTAGTAATATAATTTTTTTTAAATGTTTAACATATCAGTCAATTAGCAACATTTACATTTTATATAATGTATTTTAAGGAATTATACATAAATTTAATATTTTAACATGATATTAATGTTATTAGGACACATAAGGGGACAAATTGTATTTAAGGAGGAAATTTTAGCAAAATCATGAAGACAAATTAATTCCAATCGTCAAGTAACTAAATGCCTTAAGAATGTTACATACAGTCATTAAATAACATTCACAGTTTATTAGTGAATTTTACTGAAAGAACATAAATTTGTTTTTATATATGTAAAATGTGTTTGTAATACATCAAAAATAAATAGTTTTAGAAAACAGTATGTTATAAAACTTATATATGCTATTTTTTGTAATTAAATGTTGCTCAAATACATTCTGCAGCATTTTCACAAATTACAATTCCCACAACCCTTTGGCAACGTTTGTGAAGGTTGCAACAACGTGTTATATGTGGTGGGCTTTAACCCCATTACCAACAGCTCTCAGTAATATTTTTGGGCACAGATATTTCATCAAATCACTTCACCATGCTGGGGCTACGTGAGTAACATTTGTGCTGCAAGCTTGAATGGTCCCTCAAGTTAATATGCAACAGAAAACTTTGGGATCATTTGGGGAAAACTTGGGAATTATTATGAACATATTGAAGCATATCTTTTTCTTTCAGGAGCTAAAGTAGACCGGAATCCTCTTGTACTGTCTCTGTTGTGTTTTGGTAACTACACTCTTATGTCTGCCATAAATGTAGAGCTGAGTATGTCTGGCTGACTTGTGTCCACTGTACAGCATTAGCGAAGTTGGTTAGACCGATTCTGCACATTGTCCCATCTGTTGCATTGTTTTTCAAAAGTCTATAATATCATTTTCGTTGTCAATTGAATAATTTAATTTTCTTGCAACTTTTTCGAAACAGTTGCAAATTACCCTACATCATCCTGTCTCACGTACTTCCCCCAACAGCTTCCTGTCTCACGTACTTCCTCCCAACAGTTCCTGTCTCACGTACTTCCCCCACAACAGCTTCCTGTCTCACGTACTTCCTCCCAACAGCTTCCTGTCTCACGTACTTCCTCCCAACAGCTTCCTGTCTCACGTACTTCCCCCCAACAGCATGGTGTCATCTCAGGCTGTGGACGGCAACAGCACGACGCAGTACCACTCACTGGGCACCTCCCCGTCACTGTCCTGGTGGAGGGTCGACCTGGGAGCCTTCTTCACCATCACCTCCGTCGACATCCTCCCAACCATCAACGTTGCTTCTCGGTTTAGGAAAGTGGAGGTGCAGTGAAAAATGTATGGAATTACTTATTACCAATATTCTTGTATGTATATGTATTGTGCAAACAATTTTGTCATAGACATTTTTGCTTAGCAAGTGCAAAATTGCCCTATTATAGTCGGGTGTGCTGGTGTTTTTACAGGTCAACTCACATGAGATAGGGGAGGGGTTCTGAGAGGTGTGAGCTACAAGGAGAGATTACTGGAACAATCCCTCATGTTGCTGGAAGACAGAGTTAGAGAAGACATGATCACCACATACAAAATTCTCAGAGAAATTGATTGGATAGATAAAGACAGGTTATTTAACACAGGGGCACACACATAAAATTACACAGGTGAAAGTTCTGTCTCCAAATGAGCCATAGAGACATTAGAAAGCACTTTTTTAGTGTCAGAGAACTTAACAAATAAAATGCATGAGGAAAGTGATGTGGAAAGGTAGACTCCATGCAGAGTTTCAAATGTAGATATGATTGAGTCCAAAATGCTCAGGAATCTGTACAACAGTTGATTAACAGTTGAGAGGCAGAGCCCAAAGAGCCGAAGCTCAACGCCCTCCCCCCCCCCACAAACACAACTAGGGTAGCACAATTAGGTGAGTACATGGTCTTAGAGTCACCTCACAGACGAATGAAGCAGAAAACCCTGATCTCCCTCAGTTCTTTATCTGAGGGTGAAGGCCAGATGCTTGTGGTTGGCCTCACACAACTTTCCAGGGTCATATGTGATTGTATAGGGAGTGCCACAGATGGGTCAGAGTCGACCCCTGCCCTACTTTAGGTAGAATTGACTCTTATTGGCCAATCGTTAGGTAAATCTGGATCCTTTAAAGACGGAAATGTTGGTTTCGCTGTCCCTAGAGGTATTCATTAGACTTTAGCTGTTCATGATAATGGTAGAGGAGTAATGGAGTCTGAACCTCTGTCATGTGAAGACCCTTGACAGTGTGATCCTTGATGTATATACATCCTTAATGTAAAATTCCTTCAACAAGCTGTATGTACTGTAGCCCACCTAGACACTGGGCAGTGTCTAGGGTGGTCTACATTAATGTTAAGGAACACTTGGCTGTTCATGAGACCAATGTAGGCATGTAACACATGAGGAATTGCCCTCCAAGGGGAGAATGTTTCATGAAGGTGTCAGCCACTGTTGTGAGAGTGATAATATTGGCCGCCAATATTAGTGGACTTACGAGGTTATTCTTGACAACAAGTTATAGAGTAGAAAGAAGAAGAGAGAGGAATGTCAGGAGGAAATTTTGTCTTGAGAGTTTTTGTGTACTGAGCCACAAGGGAGGGAAGAGTGGGGCACCTTGTTGGCAAAGATGTAGAGAATTCTAAAGTGTGATCTATGGATAGTGCTGAAGTCCTTTAGTCAAATTTAAAAGAAAAAATTCTCCTTTTCAGGAACATGGAGCACATCAATTTCAACTGCCTCATTTAGAAACACTTTAGCTAGGATGTTCACCTAAATTAATAAACTAAATTATTAAACTATTTCAGTATTAATTAAGCGGGCGAAGTGAGGTAACCATTTCCAGAATGACCAATACACAATAAGCGCCCAGTTTCCGGTCTCCTTCACTTGGCCCGCAAAGAGCTGTGAGGTATGGTAAATATGTGTTAGGTGGTTGACCAGACCACACACTAGAAACTGAAGGGACGACAACGTTTCGACTTGAGAATGGTCCAGGACGGACCGAAACGTCGTCGTCCCTTCAGTTTCTAGTGTGTGGTCTGGTCAACATACTTCAGCCACGTTATTGTGACTCATCGCCTGCAGGTGTTAGGTGGGTTAAATACCAGAACAAGTGATCTAAATTAACATCACTAATTCCCCAGTGTAGTCTGGTTTCCTCTATAGGCAGAAATAAACAAAAGATTTACAGAGGTTGTGGTAGCAATTAGGGTATAAGCAAACATATACACAAGTACAACCCAGCAAACATATTTTCATTTTCCACCCGTTTTAAAACCGATATTTTATTGTTTTACTCATGATTTAAATTACATTTTATACAGTTTATTTTGAATTTGTAAAAACGATTTAAATATGTGAGGCCATAAC
Organism: Procambarus clarkii; assembly: GCF_040958095.1. NCBI lineage: Eukaryota > Metazoa > Arthropoda > Malacostraca > Decapoda > Cambaridae > Procambarus > Procambarus clarkii. The sequence continues at coordinate 1,031,181 of NC_091161.1, read as the reverse complement.
GTTTTAATTAATAAAACTTGTTTTAATGTTATGATATTATAAAGCAAAGATTTTAAAAACGTTAATGCTAATTATTAATTATTGTAATTATTAGGAATAATTATTTATCTATATTGCATTTAGAAAGAGACAGAAAGAATGGGAGAGACAGAGAAGAGAAACAAACGGACAAAGGCAGACAGTGGGAAAGGGACAGAGATGCAGGGGGAGTGAGAGACAGAAAGAGAGAGGAGAAAAACAAAAGGAGAGCTACAGAAAGATATAGGAAAGAAAAGACGAGAGACAAAGAGAGGGAAGGAAAGAGAGAGAGAGAGAGATAGGGGGAGAGAGAGAGAGAGAGAGAGAGAGAGAGAGAGAGAGGGAGAGGGAGAGGGAGAGGGAGAGAGAGAGAGAGAGAGAGAGAGAGAGAGAGAGAGAGAGAGAGAGAGAGAGAGAGAGAGAGAGAGAGAGAGAGAGAGAGAGAGAGAGAGAGAGAGAGAGAGAGAGAGAGAGAGAGAGAGAGAGAGAGAGAGAGAGAGAGGGAGAGAGAGGGAGAGAGAGGGAGAGAGAGAGAGGGAGAGAGAGAGAGAGAGAGAGAGAGAGAGAGAGAGAGAGAGAGAGAGAGAGAGAGAGAGAGAGAGAGAGAGAGAGAGAGAGAGAGAGAGAGAGGGAGAGAGAGGGAGAGAGAGAGAGAGAGGGGGGGGGAGAGAGGGAGAGAGAGAGAGAGGGAGAGAGAGAGAGAGAGAGAGAGAGAGAGAGAGAGAGAGAGAGAGAGAGAGAGAGAGAGAGAGAGAGAGAGAGTTAGTTCCCACTCTGACTTAACCCCATTTATACTAACTCTCTGTTTCCTTTGGTATAGCTATGCCCTAATCCAACTTAATATAGCACCCCCAATACCATGAGCCTTTATCTTTTTAATCAGTCTTTCATGTGGCACTGTATCAAAAGCTTTGCTAAAGTCAAGGTTCATAACATAGCAAACCTTATCACTATCAACTGCCTCAACTATGCTGGAATAAAAAGATAGCAAATTTGTTACATATGAACTGCCATTTGTAAAACCATGTTGTGACTCGTTTATTAATTTATGTTTCTCAAGATGAAAACGAATGGTATTTGCAATTATCGATTCAAGTAACTTTCCCACAATAGACGTTAAGCTAATTGACCGATAGTTTGATGCAAGTGATCTATCTCCTTTCTTAAAAATTGGTACCACATTAGCAACCTTCCACGACTCTGGCACTCTGGCTGACTCTAATGATTTATTAAATATGGTATACAATGGCTCGCAAAGCTCATCTTTGCATTCTTTAAGCACCCTGGCAAACACTTCATCCGGCCTTGGGGATTGTTTGGTTTGAGTTTTACTATTTGTTTATGCAGGCGATGCCTCACAATGACGTGGCTGAAGAATGCTGACCAGACCACACACTAGAAGGTGAAGGGACGACGGACGTTTCGGACCGTCCTGGACCATTCTCAAGTCGATTGAGATGAGGAATGTTGTTGTTGTTGTTTCAGATTTAGCTACTCAGAACGAAGTGTCCATGTAGCACTGGCATGGTGAGCCCGTAATTGAGTTTGGTTATTCGCGATAACCTTGTTTCTGTGATATTTGGGTCTAAATTTAAAATGGAGGAGGGGATTCCTCCTTTTTCTCTGTTTGTTTATCACTTCTGTTTTAGTGCACTGGTTTTAGTCTTATTTTATTAACATTATCTTGGTGGCGGATGTAGATGCAGAATGCTCACTAGTGAGTCCCATTCCTCAATGGCTTTTCTAATCATTGTAGTCGCAGTGGAATGTGCATCTAATGCAGCTGCTGTCGTTGGATTAATGTTGAGTTTGATGCGCAGGCCTTCAGTAGCTTCACATTCCAGTAAGTAGTGCAATAGTGGCGCCTCTGCTTCTGTTTCACAGATGTGACACTCTTTAACTATTGGGTTCATTAACTCCCAGCAGCACTTGTAACCAAGTCTGAGTCTGTGTATGGCTACTGCAATGTCTCTGGATATCTTTTTGTCAGGCTTGAAAGAGGAGTGACCAGTGGCTTGTTCGTACCATATCGCAGTGGATCTTCCTTCCGCTACTTTGGCTCTTGTGGCGACTTTTGATAGTTGAGAATATTTTCTTCTTGATTTGCTCCTTTATCTGTGAGAATCATGGAGGTATTTGAACCTGTACAACAGGTAGAGCAGTGGCAGTTTTTGCTAGTGAGTCTGCCTTTTCATTACCATATATGCCAATGTGACTCGGTATCCAAATTAGGGTGATTCACAGCCCTAGATTATGGGCTTCTTTTCCTATATGTTTAATTTCTGTGAGGAGTTGTATATTATCTCTGTGCTAACTGGATAACAATGCCTGGAGCGAAGATTTAGAGTCGGTATGAATGATGACATCATGCAAATTATTCTCAATTGTATAGTTTATTGCCTCCTTCACGGCATATAATTCTGTTTGCAATGTTGAGCACCCACTATTCATGCTCCAGTAAGCTTCATGGTTGGTAGTGTAAACTGCTACCCCAGCAGAACCTCTTTCTTGATCAACTGATCCGTCTGTGAAGATGTGAATCGTTGTAGGTCGTGAGATGGTTTCCATTTGTTGTTCTATTACTTCCTTGAGCCTTTGCGGGTCGCATACTGATTTTTTAACTGGTAATCATTTAATGATTATCTATAGATTCGATTCTTCCCATGGAGGAGGCTGTCGAAAGTGTTGATATGGTCTATCTTCCCCTTTGTTTTTAATGGTCCATTTCAGGTCCACTTTCTCTAGAATAGAGAAAGATTGACCAGATTATCCATCCATGTGCTTGTTCTATATTGAAGGTTTTTCTGAAAGGATCTCTGTATGCTGTCTTTGATTGACAGTCTGGCAGTGGTTCCAATAAGTTTTGCTGTTATGGTGGCTATCCTTTGTTTCATCCTGTTTTCTAATGCTGGTAAATTGGTTTCCATTCTAAGGTTCTCTCTACGCGTCCATATAGGTGCTCCCAGCATTGTTCTGAGAGCATCATTTTGAGACACTTCCAGTTTCTCCCATTGGTTATCACTGAGGGATGTAAGAGCAGGGGCAGCATAGTCAATGAGTGACCTAACTGCTTGAACGTAGTACATTTGAGTACTGGTAGAGATGCACCATCTCTAGGACTGGTCAGGGAGCGTAAAGCTGAGTTTCTGGCTTTACAACGTTGCCGAGGATATTCAATTTATTGAGTGAATTCAACTGGTTGTCTATTATGACTCCTAGGTATTGAAAAGAGGTAACCCACTCAATTTCACATCCTTGTATTGCGAGTCTGATGTCTCGCAATACAAGTCTGGATGGATTACTCACAAACATTAGCCTCTCAGTCCAGCTCGATGAGCTGGACTGAGAGGCTAATGTTGTGAGTAATCATCTGAGAGGTAAGTCAGCATTTGATACGCATTTTAAAGAAGTCAACGAGTCCATAAAAAGTTGAGATTAGTAACAATCTGCATGTGGACTACATCCAAAGGACATCCAGCAGTGAACAGAATCTGGCTGAGCATTTATAAGCAAGCACAAGGATTCTATTTCTGTGACAACGGCTTGTAGATCTTCGAGGTCTAATTTATGGTGGTGTAAGGTCTTGTGTAGACAGCGTTTCACTATTCCCACCATTCTCTCAAAGAACCCACCATAACACAGGGCTCTGGGTGGTATAAATTTTCAGTAGCACTGTTTTTGTCTTAGAGTCGGTCTAAACAGCCTGATGTTCCCAAATCTCCCTCTGGCATGCCTCACCAACCACTAAGTTGGACCCACTGTCAGATATCATCTACTTGGGTAAGAATCTTCATGCAGTAACTCTGCGGAAGGCCTGGGTACAGAATTCTGCACTCATATCAGAAGTCACTTTCGGTGAACTCCTCGAGTGGTTGCACATATAAACAGGGGGATGTATGTCTTAACTGGAATTTTAATTCTTGCCAGTCAAAGTAATGGCACCTGAGAGGTCTACCATAGTGATCACAAAAAACGAAGGTGCATTACGTTCCCGCGGAAGTGGTGTAGGTCCTGGGTAAGGACACGCCCAAGCATCATACCTCCTGCAGACAGCACATGATTTAATCATGGATTTGAGAGTGTGAGGCCCGGAAACCAATAATGTTATCTTAATAAGGTGGGGTGTCAAATAACACACCATGATGTGTGCAGTCTTCATGTATATACAACACAAGCAATTTGTTAACCCAATGATTCCAGGGAAGTAAACAAGGGTGTTTTACTTCTAAGTCAACATCTGCATGCACAAATTTTCCCACATAATGCAGCATGATGTTATTTTTTAGGTCTGCCCAAAGAGCCAACTCCTGTATGGTCTTTGGTGGGATATTCTCATAATCATCTCTGTAAGTTTGAATTTTTGCTTGTTAGACCTAGTATTTAACACTTTTGCCAGCCCGGCGTGCACCTCCCCCCCCCCCCCTTCCCCCCAGAAAACCCCAAGGTCGGCCGGGTGCGGCCTGTGAGCGCACTGCCACACTCCAATGTTTATACTGTTTCCAGTTTTCTGACCTTATTGCTTGTGCTACGTCGTTAATTTTAGAATCAAATTTTTGGCAATAGAATGACTCGCATCGTAAAAGAAGTCCCATGATTGACAATAAATGTATTTATGATATTTTTTTATTTCGATGATGGTGGTCACGTCATTGTCCCGGGTATTTGGATGACAGCGGATCGTCATGGCAAGCCAAATAAGTGCACCTGGGAACTTACATTTGATGCCACCTTTATGAAGAAACACAAACATATTCTGGGTGACTTTGATTAGTTTTGATAAATAGAGTAGGGAGTATAGTCAGTTGCTAGAGTCAGATGGAGTTCTGGGACTTCAGTAAAAGCAGTGACATTGGTCACATGATTTGTGGCTTGTGTTTAGGCTACAGGTCCCTAACTAGTGACTGACCCATTGAACTACATCTCGGCCCTAATTAACTGTTTTAACGTCAGCTCTCTTGATAAGTAGTCAGCTGGGTTATCTTTAATTGGGACATACAAAATTATACATCCATCTGACAATTTATTTACTTTAACATGATTGCTTACATAGGGTGTCTCACTACTGTTGTTCTCCAACCATTGAGCACTGCTTCACTATCTGATCATACCATTGTTGAAAGTGGATGTTTGTAAGTGTTCAGTTCAGATAAGAAGCTACCTCAATCCATAGAGAAAGGTTGTAAATTTCAGTTGTGGCAAGGATCGTTTCTTCACCGGTGCCACTCTTGCTTGAGGTAAGAAGATTTATCTGTTTTGTCACCAAATAAGCAACAGTGCCTTTAGTTTTGTAAAAACATTACTGAACACATATAGTAACTATTTAGTTATTAGTTATTATTTTTGGCAAAATTTGAAGGCCTAATGTGATTTAATTTCCTTAACTATCCTCCATTTTTATTGGAGCTTCAGGGATAATCATCTTGGCTAATCCTCTCAAGCCAATATTCTTGCGTTAACAATTTACCCTTTACAGTTATAGGACTTAGTGGTCCTAAGGGGTCGAAGGGCTTGCCTACTTGGGAAAGTAATTTCCTCTTGGTTAGGTTGTTAATCTTAGCAGTACTGAGTTAACTGGAACTAAATCTGATTGAGTTTTTCATCCAACACCAAATATTTTCATTTGTTGTGTCATTTGGTAGGCAGTAAATTCTGTTTCTATTAATATACTAGCTGTACCCGGCCATGCATTGCTGCGGCGCAGCAATGCATGCACGTAGCTGAGACACAGCAACCCTCCCCTGTCCCCCTGTTCTGCCCACCATTCCCCTCCCCGTCCCCTCATCCTCCCCACAATTCCCACCTCCCCATCCCCTCGTCCTTCCCACTATCCCCCACTCCCCTGTCCCCTCGTCCTCCCCGTCATTCTTCATTTCCCCATCCCCTCGTCCTTCTCACCATGCCACACTCCACGTCCCCTCGTCCTCTCCTCCATTACCCCTTTCCTGTCCTCTCGTCCTCTCCACTATCCCCCACTTCCTTGTTCCCTCGTCCTCCCCACCATTATCCCCACCCCCCGTCCCCTCGTAATCCCCACCATTCCCAACTCACGCCCCTCGTCCTCCCCATCATTTCCCACTTCCTTATCCGATGTGTTCCCAAATGATCTGATGTTCACATCAGAAAAATGGGAACATCAAATGATTTGAGTTTCCATCAATGAAAATAAGTAGAACAGTTAAAAAAACGAAATGAAAAACAATGAAAAAAAAACTATTCTCACGAAATGAACAGTATGGTAAACAACACAGCTCAATTCCAATGCAATGTCACACAAAATAATTAAATCAAAATGGAAATTAATTGAAATCTATAAATCAATTTATCAATGCAATCGGAAACACTGAAAATGGAATCATAACACATTTAGTATGGTGTGTGTTACTATTACATGCAACAGATGGTGCTGTTAAAAAAAATATGTTTTTACCTATCACAGGTGTGGCATCTATATAGTGTGTATATAAGCATGGGCGCATTCGAATAACGTTGTGTCAAAATTTCAAGGCAATCGGTGAAGAACTTTTAGAGATTACAGCGTGTGTTGCTCTTACATCAAACAGATGGCGCTGTTTAAAAAAAAATAGTTTTTTCCTGTCACAGGTGAGACATGTATATAGTAGGTATTTAAAAACACGCGCCTATTCGAATGCAACGTTCTGTCCAAATTTCAAAGCCATTGGTAAAGTAATTTAGAATATTTCCCCTCATATGAAAAACACATGGCAAACACAGTTTTTCAAAAAAGTGTGTAAACTTTCCCGTCACAGACGTGACATCTATATAGTATGTATATAAAAACCCGCTCGGATGCGAATGGAACGTTGCGTCAAAATTTTAAAGCAATTTGTGAAGAACTTTCGGAGATTGGCGATTTTGAACAAACGCATTTACATTTGTATTTATATACATAACAGAGGTCCCAGGACAGAGCCTTGAGCACTCCACTTACAACATTTTCCCACTCTTTGTTTCCTTTGGTATAGCCACTTAATATAGCATCCCCAATGCCATGAACCTCTATCTTTTTAATCAGCCTTTCATGTGGAACTGAATCAAAAGCTTTGCTAAAGTCAAGGTACACAACATCACAATCTTTACCACTATCAACTGCCTCAACTATGCTTTAATAAAGTTATAGCAACTTTGTTAAACATGAACTGCTATTTGTAAACCATGTTGTGAATCATTTATTAATTTATGTTTTTCAAGATAAAGACGAAGGTATTTGCAATTGTCGATTCAAGTAACTTTCCCACAATAGATGTTAGGCTAATTGGCCGATAGTTTGATAGTTTGCCGTTTGTCCGTGTGGGTCTTTTCCGTGTGGGCCCGTTTGTCCGCGTGGGTCCGTTTGTCCGCGTGGGTCCCGTTTGTCCGTGTGGGTCTCGTTGTCCGTGTGGGTCTCGTTTGTCCGTGTGGGTCCGTTTGTCCGTGTGGGTCCCGTTTGTCCGTGTGGGTCCCGTTTGTCCGTGTGGGTCCGTTTGTCCGTGTGGGTCTGTTTGTCCGTGTGGGTCTCGTTTGTCCGTGTGGGTCGTTTGTCCGTGTGGGTCCGTTTGTCCGTGTGGTCTCGTTTGTCCGTGTGGGTCGTTTGTCCGTGTGGGTCTCGTTTGTCCGTGTGGTCGTTTGTCCGTGTGGGTCCGTTTGTCCGTGTGGGTCTCGTTTGTCTGTGTGGGTCCCGTTTGTCCGTGTTGCTGGTCAGGACCACAATGGCACACCTCCCTCCTCCCTGACGTCAGTGGGTCAAAGAAGAGGTAGATTATTATTAACTCAGGAGTGACCGATAAAATATTGCAGGTCTTAAGATCAACTATAATTTATTAATAAAATAAACAGTTCAAGTATTAACTGTGATTACTTCTACGTCGATTATAATGAGACTCAGCACGATAATTTTAGTAGCTTAATCGTCTTAAATCAAAGGTGATTCTGGGGAGTTATGACGTCAGAGACAACTGCTTATATTATTTAATGTTTTTTTTAGCAATAGAAAGTGTATCCTCTTAAGTGTTTATTATTAAATATATTTATTCAATGTATGTTTAGGTGGGAAATATTTCCCACAGGTGATATATATGTGTATGTCTATGTGTGGAGTAAACAGCATCAAGCGAGACCTCCTTCACTAAGGATGTGTTTGCTTAGTTGTATTCACCAAGTTGTGCTTGCGGGGGTTGAGCTCTGCTCTTTCGGCCCGCCTCTCAATTGTCACTCAATCAACTGTTACTAACTAGTAATTAACTTTTTTTCAAACACAAACACACACACGCCCAGGAAGCAGCCCTTAGCAGCTGTCTAACTCATAGGTATCAATTTACTGCTAGGTAAAAGGGGCATCAGGGGAGTAGGAAACTTTGCCTATATGTTTCTACCGGCGCCAGGAATTGAACCCCAGTCCCCGAGACTACGTATCCAGCATGCTGTCTACTCAGCCACCAGCGCCCCGGATTGTGGGGCTTCACTAAGGAGGTGGTGCTTCACTAAGGAAGTGGGCTTCACTAAGCAGGTGGGGCTTCACTAAGGAAGTGGAGCTTCACTAAGGAGGTGGGGCTTCACTTAGGAGGTGGGGCTTCACTAAGGAGGTGGGGCTTCACTAAGAAGGTGGGGCTTCACTAAGAAGGTGGGGCTTCACTTAGGAGGTTGGGCTTCACTAAGGAGGTTGGGCTTCACCTAGGAGAGGGGCTTCACCTAGGAGAGGGGCTTCACTAAGGAAGTGGGGCTTCACTAAGGAGGTGGGGCTTCACTTAGGAGGTTGGGCTTCACTAAGGAAGTGGGGCTTCACTAAGGAGGTGGGGCTTCACTTAGGAGGTTGGGTTTCACTGAGGAGGTGGGGCTTCACATAGGAGGTGGGGCTTCACTAAGGAGGTGGTGCTTCACTAAGGAAGTGGGGCTTCATTAAGAAGTTGGGGCTTCACTAAGGAGGTGGTGCTTCACTAAGGAAGTGGGGCTTCACTAAAGAGGTGGGCTTCACTAATGGGGTGTGGCTTCACTAAGGAGGTGGGGCTTCACTAAGGAGGTGGGGCTTCACTAAGGAGGTGGGGCTTCACTAAGGAGGTGGGGCTTCACTAAAGAGGTGGGCTTCACTAAGCAGGTGGGCCTTCACTAAGGGGGTGCGGCTTCACTAAGGAGGTGGGGCTTCACTAAGCAGGTGAGCTTCACGAAGGAAGTGGGCTTCACTTAGGAGGTGGGGCTTCACTAAGGTGGGGCTTTACTAAGGAGGTGGGCTTCACTAAGGAGGTGGTGCTTCACTAAGGAGGTGGGGCTTCACTAAGGAGGTGGGGCTTCACTAAAGAGGTGGGGATTCACTATGGAGGTGGGCTTCGCTAAGGAGGTGGGGCTTCACTAAGTAGGTGGTGCTTCACTAAGGAAATGGGGCTTCACTAAGGAGGTGGGGCTTCACTAAGGAGGTGGGGCTTCACTAAGGAAATGGGCTTCATTAGGGAGGTGGTGCTTCACTAAGGAGGTGGGTTTCACTAAGGAGGTGGGGCTTCACTAAGCAGGTGGTGTGGGAAAAACCTGCTGGGATTGATATAAGAGGAGACTACCAGGGACTTGGACTGAACCAAATTAAAAAATTACTGTCTGCAAATTAATTCCAAGAATCTCTAGCTAGGGTCGTAAATCCTAGCTCCTCTTTTCCTAATGATAGATTGTGGGCTGTAAGGGACAGGTGGGATGAATGGATTAGTTGATAGAAGTTCCAGTCCACCTGTAGACA